>NC_092099.1:35843123-36145623 GCF_045679555.1 Salvelinus alpinus | reverse complement strand
AGTGGTGGAAAAAGTACACAATTGTCATACTTGAGAAAAAGTAAAGATACCTTAATAGAAAATGATTCAAGTAAAAGTGAAAGTGATCCAGGAAAATACTACTTGAGTAAAAGTTTAAAAGGTATTTGGTTTTAAAAAATATACTTAAGTATCAAAAGTAAAAGTATCAATCGTTTCAAATTGATTAAATTAAGCAAACCAGACAGCACAATTATTATTATTATTATATATATTTTTACGGATAGCCAGGGGCACACTACAACACGCAGACATCATTTACAAATGAAGCTTTTATGTTTAATGAGTATGCCAAATCAGAGGCAGTAGGGATGCCCAAGGATGTTTTCTTGATAAGTGCGTGAATTGGGCCATTTTCCTGTCCTGCTAAGCATCTAAAATGTAACGAGTACTTTTGAGTGTGAGGGAAAATCTATGGAGTAAAAAGTACATAATTTTCTTGAGGAATGTAGTGAAGTAAAAGTTGTCAAAAATATAAATAGTAAAGTAAAGTACAGATACCTAAAAAAACTATTCAAGTAATACATAAGTACTTTGCACACTGGTACTTAGTAGAGTTGTAGGATCTTCATTTGACCTATATTGATTCAGCTGCATTGGTTCTACAGCTGCACCATCGAGAGCATTCTGACTGGTTGCATCACTGCCTGGTATGGCAACTGCTCGGCCTCCGACCGCAAAGCACTACAGAGGGTAGTGCGTACGGCCCTGTACATCACCGGGGCCAAGCTTCCCGACATCCAGGACCTCTATACTAGGCGGTGTCAGAGCAAGGCCCTAAAAATTGTCAAAGTCCAACCACCCTAGTCATAAACTGTTCTCTCTGTTAACGCACAGCAAGCAGTACCGGGGGCCAAGTCTAGGCCCAAAAGGCTTCTTAACAGCTTCTACCCCCAAGCCATAAGACTCCTGAACAGCTAATCAAATGGCTACCCAGACCCCTCTTTTATTATGTTATTACCTATGCATGGTCACTTTAACTCTACCTACATGTAGATATTACCTCAATTACCTCAACTAACCGGTGCCCCCACACATTGACTCTATACCGGGACCCCCTGTATATAGCCTCGCTATTGTTATTTTACTGCTGCTGTTTAATTATTTGTTACCATTATTATTTTTTATTTTTTTACTTAGCAATTTTTTACTTAACACATTTTTCTTCTTAACTTCTTAAAGCATTGTTGATTAAGGGCTTGTAAGTACCTGTTGTATTCGGCGCATGTGACAAATAACATTTGATTTGATCTGCAACAACCTGATTTAAACATTTTGTCCATAATTTTGCTTGATCGGTGGTTTGGCTATTAGCTGGCCAAAAGTAGGCTACATGAAAAGTGCAATACTCTTAGTATAACTGTGTGTTTAGTGTAGGGCTGGGCGATATGGCAAATAAATTATCACGATATGTATACCGAAAGGTTGCTAGATCGAATCCCTGAGCTGACAAGGTAGAAATCTGTCATTCTACCCCTGAACAAGGCAGTTAACCCACTGTTCCTCGATAGGCCGTCATTGTAAATAAGAAGTTGCTCTTAACTGACTTGCCAAGTTAAATAAAGGTTACATTTTTTTAATTATGTGAGCTACAGTTAAAATGATACTTGAAGGAAAACTGTTCCATGTTTGTGGCCAGGGAGCACGTACCTGGGGTCAAATACATTGATAAGCTTCTTGAAACGTTCCTTTTCGACTGTGATAATTGGCAGCATGTCCTTAGCAATGCAATGCATAATAGCATTTGTGATGTCTGTCTTTTCGATGTTAGCTGTAGGGAATAAACGCTGTCAGTGTTGACTGCTTCGGTCAAACATCCCTAGATTGGCTGGTGCTTGAGGGGCGTTTATCAATACCGTGGCGCAAACTCAAACTTCCTGCATGTTTCAAAGAATGATTTTGCTTCAGATGTTGAAAAAGGTTTGTCGTATTACCAGACTTCGTAGCCACCTGTCTACGGAACAATTTGCACCGAACATTACTCTGCTCTTTGTTGGACTTCAAAAGCCAAACCACTTCCAAATTGCAGAAACAGTTTAACCCTTTTTATCAATAATTTCTTCGTTGGAAGCTGCTCCTTCTCCATGGCTATCACTGCCACTGTTTTCACCCACATCGCTAATTTTTCGTGGTTAATAGTGGCTACTCCATCACTCGAGGTGCTAAGTGGTTTTAGTGGGCGTATACCTCTCCACGTGCATATTGTCACTTCTCCGCACATTCCTGCTGCGTCAGAGCTGAAATGGACTGCTGTACCTAATTATTCTATATCGACATTATCGAAAATTAATCTAAACGTTTTTATATCGTTATTGGGGGAAGTAATTACCTCTTTAATTATTGATAATGTTTTATCGCCCAGCCCTAGTTTAGTGTGGGTTTTCAATGAATTTATGTAAATCACAAAGCTCATCTGCATTTCCTGCTGTGCAGGAAAATTATCAGCAACAAAAGAGTGATTAAATTAAGATCCTACATCTGTAGGTCTGCACTATGCATTATGTATCTGGCCTCTGCTCACTCTGGAGACAAGCTGCATGTACTATGAATACATCATCTCTTCACACTTTTACTGAGACAGCTTGACTGACAGTTGGCTCTTGAAGTCACAGCTTGACTCATATCTGTTCTGCTCATATCATTGATGCCTGATGAAAAGCTATTACGCTCTAACAGTAGATAGAGCTTCAGTAAACAGATGGCCCATTTTAGCTATGGCATCCTCAAAGCTAAATCTGAACGGCACTTTCCAGAATTTTGTTTTTTTAATTCCAATTGATTGATTGAAGTGAACACATTTTGAACATACTGTATAGTATCCCCTGTTGATGTCACATTGAGTGGATTGAGTGGGATAGTTCATCAGGTACCTCTAGTGGAGAGAACTCTATGGGCCATCTGAAATGACTCTAAATATGATTCAATATTTCAGTCATTATTACTTCAAAAACTGTTTCAATCAAAACCATTAAGTAACATTATCTATTCATGAAAAGGTGTCAGAATGATGGTTTATCAATCACTGAACCCTGTTTTAACCCAGCAGAGAATGGACAATAAATCCATGCGATCTGTGCAACTACACAGTTCACAACAATTCCCTTAAGCGACTGCTCCCTGACTCATTGGCCAAATACTGTACGCTCTAATCTCTCGTGGAGAGATGCAATTAACACAGGATGTATCGCACCGTCTGTCAATGCACTGTGGGATGCGACGACTAACGAGGAACTTTGTTCTGGTGCACAGATTTTTCCGTCACCCTCTAACCACATAGCTACAGTTCTGTTGAATACTGTATAACCACATCTCAAACAGTTTAGTTCTATTGAATACTGTATAACCACATCTCTACAGTTCTGTTGAATACTGTATAACCACATCTCAAACAGTTTAGTTCTGTTGAATACTGTATAACCACATCTCTACAGTTCTGTTGAATACTGTATAACCACATCTCAAACAGTTTAGTTCTGTTGAATACTGTATAACCACATCTCAAACAGTTTAGTTCTGTTGAATACTGTATAACCACATCTCTACAGTTCTGTTGAATACTGTATAACCACATCTCAAACAGTTCAGTTCTGTTGAATACTGTATAACCACATCTCTACAGTTCTGTTGAATACTGTATAACCACATCTCTACAGTTCTGTTGAATACTGTATAACCACATCTCAAACAGTTTAGTTCTATTGAATACTGTATAACCACATCTCTACAGTTCTGTTGAATACTGTATAACCACATCTCAAACAGTTTAGTTCTGTTGAATACTGTATAACCACATCTCAAACAGTTTAGTTCTGTTGAATACTGTATAACCACATCTCTACTGTTTAGTTCTGTTGAATACTGTATAACCACATCTCAAACAGTTTAGTTCTGTTGAATACTGTATAACCACATCTCAAACAGTTTAGTTCTGTTGAATACTGTATAAATCCACATCTCTACTGTTTAGTTCTGTTGAATACTGTATAACCACATCTCAAACAGTTTAGTTCTGTTGAATACTGTATAACCACATCTCTACTGTTTAGTTCTGTTGAATACTGTATAACCACATCTCTACAGTTTAGTTCTGTTGAATACTGTATAACCACATCTCTACAGTTCTGTTGAATACTGTATAACCACATCTCAAACAGTTCAGTTCTGTTGAATACTGTATAACCACATCTCTACAGTTCTGTTGAATACTGTATAACCACATCTCTACAGTTTAGTTCTGTTGAATACTGTATAACCACATCTCTACAGTTCTGTTGAATACTGTATAACCACATCTCAAACTGTTTAGTTCTGTTGAATACTGTATAACCACATCTCTACTGTTTAGTTCTGTTGAATACTGTATAACTACATCTCAAACAGTTTAGTTCTGTTGAATACTGTATAACCACATCTCAAACAGTTTAGTTCAGTTGAATACTGTATAACCACATCTCTACAGTTCAGTTCTGTTGAATACTGTATAACCACATCTCTAGAGTTTAGTTCTGTTGAATACTGTATAACCACATCTCTACTGTTCAGTTCTGTTGAATACTGTATAACCACATCTCAAACAGTTTAGTTCTGTTGAATACTGTATAACCACATCTCCACAGTTCAGTTCTGTTGAATACTGTATAACCACATCTCTAGAGCTCAGTTCTGTTGAATACTGTATAACCACATCTCTAGAGCTCAGTTCTGTTGAATACTGTATAACCACATCTCTACAGTTCTGTTGAATACTGTATAACCACATCTCTAGAGTTTAGTTCTGTTGAATACTGTATAACCACATCTCTAGAGTTTAGTTCTGTTGAATACTGTATAACCACATCTCTAGAGCTCAGTTCTGTTGAATACTGTATAACCACATCTCTAGAGCTCAGTTCTGTTGAATACTGTATAACCACATCTCTAGAGTTTAGTTCTGTTGAATACTGTATAACCACATCTCTAGAGTTTAGTTCTGTTGAATACTGTATAACCACATCTTTACAGTTCAGTTCTGTTGAATACTGTATAACCACATCTCCACAGTTCAGTTCTGTTGAATACTGTATAACCACACCTCTACTGTTTAGTTCTGTTGAATACTGTATAACCACATCTCAAACAGTTCAGTTCTGTTGAATACTGTACAACCACATCTTAAACAGTTTAGTTCTGTTGAATACTGTATAACCACATCTCTACTGTTTAGTTCTGTTGAATACTGTATAACCACATCTCAAATAGTTTAGTTCTGTTGAATACTGTATAACCACATCTCTACTGTTTAGTTCTGTTGAATACTGTATAACCACACCTCTACTGTTTAGTTCTGTTGAATACTGTATAACCACATCTCAAACAGTTTAGTTCTGTTGAATACTGTACAACCACATCTTAAACAGTTTAGTTCTGTTGAGTACTGTATAACCACATCTCTACAGTTTAGTTCTATGGAATACTGTATAACCACATCTCTACAGTTTAGTTCTGTTGAATACTGTATAACCACATCTCTACAGTTTAGTTCTGTTGAATACTGTATAACCACATCTCTACTGTTTAGTTCTGTTGAATACTGTATAACCACATCTCTACTGTTTAGTTCTGTTGAATACTGTATAACCACATCTCTACTGTTTAGTTCTGTTGAATACTGTATAACCACATCTCAAACAGTTTAGTTCTGTTGAATACTGTATAACCACATCTCAAACAGTTTAGTTCTGTTGAATACTGTATAACCACATCTCAAACAGTTTAGTTCTGTTGAATACTGTATAACCACATCTCAAACAGTTTAGTTCTGTTGAATACTGTATAACCACATCTCAAACAGTTCAGTTCTGTTGAATACTGTATAACCACATCTCAAACAGTTTCGTTCTGTTGAATACTGTATAACCACATCTCAAACAGTTTAGTTCTGTTGAATACTGTATAACCACATCTCTAGAGTTTAGTTCTGTTAAATACTGTATAACCACATCTCAAACAGTTTAGTTCTGTTGAATACTGTATAACCACATCTCAAACAGTTTAGTTCTGTTGAATACTGTATAACCACATCTCAAACAGTTTAGTTCTGTTGAATACTGTATAACCACATCTCAAACAGTTTAGTTCTGTTGAATACTGTATAACCACATCTCAAACAGTTTAGTTCTGTTGAATACTGTATAACCACATCTCAAACAGTTTAGTTCTGTTGAATACTGTATAACCACATCTCCACAGTTCAGTTCTGTTGAATACTGTATAACTACATCTTTACAGTTCAGTTCTGTTAAATACTGTATAACCACATCTCAAACAGTTTCGTTCTGTTGAATACTGTATAACCACATCTCCACAGTTCAGTTCTGTTGAATACTGTATAACCACATCTCCACAGTTCAGTTCTGTTGAATACTGTATAACTACATTTTTACAGTTCAGTTCTGTTGCACCTGGCTCTACGTACTGCAGTGGAATACTAATGCAGAGTTCTGTATCATTATATTTCTCCACACTTCACAACCCACACCCGCCCTTACATCTCAGAAAAAGACAGACAGACAGACGGAGCTGTGCTGAGGGCCTGACTGTCTCCGACAAGGGCCATTGTAGAAGAGCACCTCTCTGTGAGCATGTTACATAAATGCAAGCGTTCAACAGGAGAATGCATAATGCAGCTGGGAAGTGTGTGTGTGCCTGCGTGTCTCCCTCTGTTTGTGTTTGTGTGTGTGTGTGTGAAGGCCACTTCATCCAACTTAACATTATCTGAATGTGCTCTTTGTGAGAGCCACTGAGCCCAGCAGAGTTCATCCATACTATAGGAAAGGGATGTATCAAGTAGTGTTGCAAAATTCCGGGAACTTTCAATAAATTCCCTGGTTTTCCTGAAATACCAGTTGGGGGATTCCCGGAATCAGGAGGGAATAAGCAGAAGTTCCAGGTTCCTCCAACCGGGAATTCCTGTAATTTTGCAACCCTAGTAACAAGATTCTCTAAACCCACACAGTAAAGTATAGTATGAATAAAGTATTAAACCCCACATACAGTAAAGCTACAACAATAGCCTCATACGCTTCATCCTATAGATATTTTACTGTCAAATAAATTCTGTTTACGTATGACAATTCAGCGCTAACAGATTGTTTGTTGAAAGATTGATCTAAGGCAACATCTACCAATGCTTTGTGTTATACATTTGTAGGCTAATGACTGTATGCATAAGATAAGAAGAGTTGGTATCATTATATAGCATGTGGGCATGTTTGATAAAGTAGAGAGACAGTAGACAGACAGACACCATGGCACGTACCTTTGAGACGTGTTTTTGTACTTCTGCCTGAAAAACAAGATGAGGAGTGTACATTAGATGAATAGGCCATACAAAGTACACCATCGCTCTGAGATAGAGCTGCAGCCCAAATGGCACCCTATTCTCTTATTCCTATAGTGCACTTTTGACCAAAGATTTTCAGTCAAATGTAGTGCACTAAATAGCAGGGTTGGGCTCAATTCAGAATTTTTTAATTGACTCCCATTCAACTCATTGAAATTGAATTGGCTACACCTTACAGGATGTAGAATTTGAATTTGAGTTTTAGTTACAGGAAGTAGAATTTAATTCAGTGCAAATCAAAGAAATTCCACTCAGTGATAGAACATTTAATTGAATATGACAGGTCACACTTCCAGATACCACCTTAGTGTTTAGGATAGCCAATTATATTTCCACCAACCATTGCATTTCTTTGGCTTCTTTTTGAAGGCCTTGAGGTCAACTTTAGTGTTAAACTAGTGCATTCTGGGAAATGTAGTTAATTTAGCAGAACTCTATTTGAGAGGCACTGACCTAGAAAGAAATAATGAGTGTGTTTCTGCTATGGAGCAGTATTGTCTGGGGGATTCAGACTAGTTATGAAGGAGCTCTTTTTCCTGTTTTCCCTCTTCTCTCCAGTCAGTCTCCTTCTAACGGTAGGGGAGGACTCTCTCTCTCTCTCTCACACACACACACACACACACACACACACACACACACACACACCAACAAGAACACACACACACCAACAAGAACACACACACACACACACACACACACACACACACACACACACACACACACACACACACACACACACACCAACAAGAGCACACACACACCAACAAGAACACACACACACACACACACACACACACACACACACACACACACACCAACAAGAGCACACACACACCAACAAGAACACACACACACCAACAAGAACACACACACACACCAACAAGAACACACACACACACACACACACACACACACACACACACACACCAACAAGAGCACACACACACCAACAAGAACACACACACACACACACACACACACACACACCAACAAGAGCACACACACACCAACAAGAACACACACACACACACACACACACACACACACACACCAACAAGAGCACACACACACCAACAAGAACACACACACACACACACCAACAAGAGCACACACACACCAACAAGAACACACACACACACACACCAACAAGAACACACACACACACACACACACACCAACAAGAACACACACACACACACACACACACACACACACACACACACACACACACCAACAAGAGCACACACACACCAACAAGAACACACACACACACACACACACACACACACACCAACAAGAGCACACACACACCAACAAGAACACACACACACCAACACGTTTCATCTGGTGTGAAGATCCAGTGAAGAGGAGGAATGTTGGGAGAGGATTATTACACTCACAGCAATTATCAGCAGTAAATGATGCATCACACAAAATGTGTTTGTCTCATTTTATTTAAAAAACTTTAAACCATCTTTAACGAGAAGTTAGGAGATAAGAACTAAATCACTCAAATTTTGCATAATCATTTTGTAAATGATTTCCTCCTGGACTGCTATATTGACAAATGTGGCCCTGTATGTCCCCCTGTATGTTGTTGTGAATGAACCGAGTTGATATGACCTGATGACTCCTCCAGTCCCCAAACAGAATTCTGGTAACACTGAAACAAGAAAGATGAAGAAGAAGCGGAAGAAGAACAGGAAGAGTGCTCAACCACAAGCAGCTAGAGAGCAGCAAAAACCAGTCAAAGGCAGAGAGGAAATAACGGGTGCGGGTAGACTATCAGCAGATGTTCCTCTGACGGAGGGCAGAGGTTAAACTTATATGGCGACACCCCCGTCAAACTCAAGCCCTGGGATGGAGCTGGTGGAGTTTCCTGATGGCACGTGGGCCATGAAGCAGATAACACCACTGCCTGTATGTCCCCCTGTATGTGACCCTGTATGTCTCCCTGTATGTCCCCCTGTATGTCTTCCTGTATGTCCCCCTGCATGTCTTCCTGTATGTTCCCCTGTATGTCCCCCTGCATGTCTTCCTGTATGTCCCCCTGTGTGTCTGCCTGTATGTCCCCCTGTATGTCTCCCTGTATGTCCCCCTGTGTGTCTTCCTGTATGTCCCCCTGTGTGTCTGCCTGTATGTCTGCCTGTATGTCCGCCTGTATGTCCGCCTGTATGTTCCCCTGTATGTCCGCCTGTATGTCTGCCTGTATGTCCCCCTGTATGTCCCCCTGTATGTCTGCCTGTATGTCCCCCTGTATGTGACCCTGTATGTCCGCCTGTATGTCCCACTGTATGTCTGCCTGTATGTCCCCCTGTATGTCTGCCTGTATGTCCCCCTGTATGTGACCGTCTATGTTCCCCTGTATGTGACCGTGTATGTGACCCTGAATGTCCCCCTGTATGTGACCCTGTATGTCCCCCTGTATGTGACCCTGTATGTCCCCCTGTATGTGACCCTGTATGTCCCCCTGTATGTCCGCCTGTATGTCCCTCTGTATATCTGCCTGTATGTGACCCTGTATGTCTGCCTATATGTTCCCCTGTATGTCTGCCTGTATGTCTGCCTGTATGTCCCCCTGTATGTCTGCCTGTATGTCCCCCTGTATTTCCTCCTGTATGTCCCCCTGTATGTCCGCCTGTATGTCTGCCTGTATGTCTGCCTGTATGTCCCCCTGTATGTCTGCCTGTATGTCTGCCTATATGTCCCCCTGTATGTCTGCCTGTATGTCCGCCTGTATGTCCCTCTGTATATCTGCCTGTATGTGACCCTGTATGTCCCCCTGTATGTCCCCCTGTATGTCCGCCTGTATGTCTGCCTGTATGTCCCCCTGTATGTCTCCCTGTATGTCCCCCTGTATGTGACCCTGTATGTCCGCCTGTATGTCTGCCTGTATGTGACCCTGTATGTCCGCCTGTATGTCTGCCTATATGTCCCCCTGTGTGTCTGCCTGTATGTCCGCCTGTATGTCCCCCTGTATGTCCCCCTGTATGTCCGCCTGTATGTCCCCCTGTATGTCTGCCTGTATGTGACCCTGTATGTCCCCCTGTATGTCTGCCTGTATGACTGCCTGCATGTCCCACTGTATGTCTGCCTGTATGTCTGCCTGTATGTCCCCCTGTATGTCTGCCTGTATGTCCGCCTGCATGTCCCCCTGTATGTCCGCCTGCATGTCCCACTGTATGTCCGCCTGTAAGTCCACCTGTATGTCCCCCTGTATGTCTGCCTGTATGTCCCCCTGTATGTCCCCCTGTATGTGACCCTGTATGTCCCCCTGTATGTCTGCCTGTATGTCCCCCTGTATGTCTGCCTGTATGTCCCCCTGTATGTCTGCCTGTATGTCCCCCTGCGCTCTGGAGCACGTTATCATCAAGGATTTCTCTGTATTTTGCTCTGTTCATCTTTCCCTCTATCCTGACTAGTCTCCCAGTCCCTACCACTGAAAACCATCCACACAACATGATGCTGCCACCACCATGCTTCACTGTAGGGATGGTGAAAGGTTTCTTCCAGACGTGAATACTTGGCATTCAGGCCCAAAGAGTTCAATATTGGTTTCTTCAGACCAGAGAATCTTG
Source organism: Salvelinus alpinus (assembly GCF_045679555.1). NCBI lineage: Eukaryota > Metazoa > Chordata > Actinopteri > Salmoniformes > Salmonidae > Salvelinus > Salvelinus alpinus. The sequence continues at coordinate 36,134,646 of NC_092099.1, read as the reverse complement.
TTTCTCATGATCTGAGAGTATTTTAGGTGCCTTTTGGCAAACTCCAGGCGGACTGTCTTGTGCCTTTTACTGAGGAGTGGCTTCCGTCTGACAACTCTACCATGAAGGCCATTGTCCTTCTGGAAGGTTCTCCCATCACCACAGAGGAACTCTGGAGCTCTGTCAGAGTGACCATCGGGTTCTTGGTCACCTCGCTGACCAAGGCCCTTCTCCCCCGATTGCTCAGTTTGACCTGGCGGCCAGCACTAGGAAGAGTCTTGGTGGTTCAAAACTTCTTCCATTTAAGAATGATGGAGGCCACTGACAGACAATTCCTTCTACCTCATGGCTTGGTTTTTTCTCTGACAACTGTGGGACCTTGTATAGACAGGTGTGTGCCTTTCCAAATCATGTCCAATCAATTGAATTTGGACTCCAGTCAAGTTGTAGAAACATCTCAAGAATGATCAATGGAAACAGAATGCACCTGAGCTCAATTTCAAGTCTCATAGGAACGGGTCTGAATACTTATGTAAATAAGGTACGGTATTTCTGTTTCGCTTTGTCATTATGGGGTATTGTGTGTAGATTGATGAAGACATTTTTTTATTTAATACATTTTAGAATAAGGCTGTAACGTAACAAAATGTGGAAAAATGGAAGGGGCCTGAGTACTTTCCGAATGCACTGTAAACAGAGGCTCAGTGTGACACCATATTATTGCAGTGCTCAGTGGAGAAGCCTGACTAAATGTAAAAAGGGCTTTATAAATACATTTGATTTGATTTGATTAAATACTGTGTTTGTGTGTGTGTGTGTGTGTGTGTGTGTGTGTGTGTGTGTGTGTGTGTGTGTGTGTGTGTGTGTGTGTGTGTGTGTTACGTGCGTGTGTTACGTGCGTGTGTGCTGCTCTTTGTGAGCTGAGGTGATTACAATGTTTTTAATCTCTGAGATCAGCCAGCTAACCATCCAGAAACAGCCAGTGTGCTGACAGATCAGCCCGCCTAAAAATGATAGACAGATATCTGCTCTGCTCTACTCTAACCTCTGTTCTCCTCTACTCTACTCTCCTTCTCCCCTCTCCTCCCTTCCTCTCCTCTTCCATACTCTGCTCTTCTCTTTTCTCCTTTGCGCCTTCTGTCCTCTCTTCTACTCCCCTCTCTCCTCCTCTCCTCTCCCCTCCTTTCCTTTCCTTTCATCTCCTCTCCTCTCTTCTCTTCTCCTCTCCTCTCCTCTCCTCCTGCTATCCTATCCTCTCTTCTCTTCTTCTCTTTCCCTTCCTCTCCTCTTCTCTCCCCTCCTCCCCTCTCTCCTCCGTTTCTCTCTCAGACACGACAGAGTCAGCACTACTCCTCTGCTCTCCTCTGCTCCATAGCAACACACCTGTCTGTCTCCTGCACCAGCGAGCCACAGGTATTCAGGGCATTACATTGCGAGAACTTGTCCCACACTTCAGATTGGTAGAGGAACTGTGTGTGTGTGTGTGTGTGTGTGTGTGTGTGTGTGTGTGTGTGTGTGTGTGTGTGTGTGTGTGTGTGTGTGTGTGTGTGTGTGTGTGTGTGTGTGTGTGTGTGTGTGTGTGTGCGTGCGTGGAGATGCTCAGGGGACAGGGTGTGACTGAGGACTATGTGATCAGGGATTTCAGCAGTAGAGTGTGTGTAGGCGCAAACATGTATATAGAGCGTGACTGCACGTTATAATGAACTATTGAATACATAATGGGTTTAGACAAGCTTCAGAGATAAACAGTTTGCTTCTACTGAGATACATGTTTGTCAGATACAAGTTTAACAGTTACATAATTGATCCATTCATTTGTTGCAAGCTGTGAAATTATATATTATGTAATAGCATATTAGTCTAATCATGCTGCCAGCTGTATTTAGCTTGATCAATTTGTTGTGGTAACATATTGATTAGACGGTAAAAACAGAACTGCAAAAGAACACATATTATACCATTATAACTTCCATTCATTCAATCATTAATTCATTGATGAATTGATGAATTAATTCATTAATTTACTGTAAAAACAGTAGGTAAATACAAGTGCATGTGCCTACCTGACTATCAACTTACCTACCTTACATTATATGCGCATATGCTAAGGTATGTACGTACCTGCATACCACAGGAGGTTGGTGGCACCTTAATCGGGGAGGACGGGCTCTTGGTAATGACTGGAGCGGATGGTTTGATGCCATTCCATTTGCACCGTTTCAGCCATTATTATGAGCTGTCCTCCCCTCAGCAGCCTCCACTGATAGGTACATTTGTTCATACATACATTGAAATCATGAAATGTACAAACCTACAGTTATAGTGCTTTATACACACTAATGTATTGTTTACAAAACAAAGATGTGCACATAAGAATACTATTAAACGTGCTTCAATATACAGTATAGTGATGGAAAACTAAGATACTGTAGAAACGCGACAGAACCGGCATAATTCAACACTGCATCACTTCTGATAACAAATAAACGTTTCACAAGAGCTTTAAATCACCTCACTCTTTCAACCACCCTTACAGATCACATGCCTCTAAGTCAGTCCCTCGCTGGGGAAGTTAAACACGAGAGGAGGTATGAAAGAAAGAGAAAACTTACATTCCCTTGAGTCGCATCCACATTTTCTCTGTCTGCTCAGTCTTTGGGTACTTTAGGGAGTTTTTGTCCATGCTATCTGTGTATGTACACAGTTCATCCATGCTGAATGTGTTATAAGGTGCAGCGGTTAACTACGGTATCTCAGGTACGTACAGCAGCCCTCTCTCTGTCTGCACTCTGCAGTGTGAATCCCTGAATCCTCAGAGCACTCCTCAGTCTGGTCCTCAGAGCATCCTCCCTGTGCTGTAGTCACGGGAGTCTTGTCTCTTCTCTCCTCTTTACAGCTCCTGCACTACTTGTCTCATTAACCTATTAGTGTATCAGAGCAGAGAGAGAGACAGCGGCTTCACACACTGCAGCTCTGTCAGGCAGGCAGGAAGGAACCACTCTCCACTACACACTGTCACTCACTGTCTGACTGTCAAATGGTTTAATCTCTCTCTAGAGTACCTCTCTCTCTTTGTTTCTCTCTGTTTCTCTCTCTCTCTCAATTTCTCTCTCTCTCACTCCATCTCTCTCTAGTACTTCTCTCTCTGTTTCTCTCTCTCTCTGGTTCTTTCTCTCTCTCTCTCTCTCTGTCTGTCTCTCTCTCTTGCACCTCTCTGATCACTCTCTCACCATGCGGTTTTACTGCTCTGTGTACACTGATGGTGCCGCTGCTTTATAAAACCCTTACTCCTGCGCAACGCTCCATCCATCCACGACATCGGTGCAGGTAGGTAGGTGGGTAGCGTTCCTTTGACAGACAGAGAGGGTTGGTGCGGTACGGAAACGCAGAAGTAGCAGATGGTATCAGACACGTCAGAGTCAGCACCACCAAATCCTGCGATCACAGAGCGTTCAGAGCATTCAGACTATGGTGAGCGGCTCCACCACACAGAAGCAGAGGCAGAGATTCCTCTCTCACCAAGAGGAAATCAGTTGCATTTCCTCACATCAAGATCCAATGTAACGTGATGTGGCCAGTAGATGCGCATCACAAGCTGTAACAGCAGTATCCTCTACGCTCTCACATTACAGGCGCTCCGTTTGTCCAGGCAGTTCCATTGAGAGATGCCAGAGATGTTCAATTAGCGTCAGCTGCTTATGGCATAATTATCAAGCCCAGCTAGAAATCTTTCAGTGCGCCTTGCTGAGAGAACTACAAACAGCTGAAGCAGCCAGGGAAGCAGAGCATCGGCAGCTGTATAATAGTTCCAAGTCCTAGAGCTTGGTTGGTTCCTTTATTATCACTAAGGTGCAGTAGCAATGAACTAAAGCAGATCGGTAGCAGCATCTTCCATTCTGACTCCTCTCAGTGCCTCCTCTTACAGTATATTGTCCTGCTGCTGAGGCTGTTACATCTCACCCCCCCATTCCACTACTGTCACTCTGGCTTTCGCTGCAGGAAGGAAGGAATGGAGAGCTCTGATCTGATCAAAATGTCCCGATTGTTTGTGAAGCAAAACAGGCACCATGGCTGATTAGTGCGACAGAGGGAAGAATAAAATATAGAGAAAGAGGGAAGAAAAGAAAGAGAGGGAAGATAAGAATGGAGAGATACAGGTGCTAAAGGTCAGTACTCTACACTTGCCTTTAATCATAAAAAATAATGGCAGAAGCTGGAGATAAACAAGTTCCAACAGAGAAAAGGGCTACCTCTTTGTGATTAACATATACGATTATACTGTAGCTATTATCCCACTGAGAAATAGTCTCACTGGAACAGCAATACCACTGCAATGAATTAACACATTTCTCCATTTCACCACGTCACTTCTCTACCTAGAATTCATTTCAAGGGTGCACACTGCACCGTGCAGGTCTCTCAGAACAGAATAATCCTAATCATATCATTGAGGTCTGCTTGCTTTGTCTTCATATAATTACAGAACAGGAGATAGCAACACGAGGAACAACTCAATTGTTTTCAGATTAGCATGGCATGCCAAGCAGAAGCACATTTCCTCTATTAAATGAATCTGGAGTGGAAAAAGAGAGCTTCTCATGATAGTCACACATGTCTTGCCCAAGAATTAGCCTATATCATGTGCAAGATTACACAATCCACAATATATAATAAGGTAACACTTTACTTACAGCTTGCAGGTATAGACCTAGTGTACTATGACAGTGTTATAATGCAATGTAAGCATGCAAAATTATTCACAGGGTATAGGCCTAAATCACAGAGTACAGTGTAACGGGGTTACTGTGAATTTGACAGTAGCTTACAGACAGCTCGGTGGCAAGTAAAATTCTGTATTTCATATTACAGTACACCTACTGTAATATAAATACGGTATCATGACACACAGTACAATACTTTAAATTGACTCTATTATACTGTAAAAAAGTAAATGCTACTGTAATAGGAATGAATTCAATTAATTAATGAAATTCATTGAGGGGAGGGGTTTGTTTTTCCATAGTATTTAACTGTAATTACAAGGGATTGGTGCAAGCAGGTTGGCTGCTAGGTAAAGTGTTTACACTTGACACTCCGTAACAGTGTAGCCTATAGTTTTCAATAACGAAGAGAAGAGATCAGCAAAAGTTTCAAGTTTTTTTTGTTGTATGTACGGGATACGCATGGCAAACATCGTCCAACTAAATGATTACTTGCAGGTTCCTTCTTTTTTTTTTTTTTTATTAAAAAATAAATAAAATAAAAAAATCTCCCCAATTTTCATGGTATCCAATCGCTAGTAATTACTATCTTGTCTCATCGCTACAACTCCCGTACGGGCTCGGGAGAGACGAAGGTCGAAAGCCATGCGTCCTCCGAAGCACAACCCAACCAAGCCGCACTGCTTCTTAACACAGCGCGCCTCCAACCCGGAAGCCAGCCGCACCAATGTGTCGGAGGAAACACCGTGTACCTGGCCCCCTTGGTTAGCGCGCACTGCGCCCGGCCCGCCACAGGAGTCGCTGGAGCGCGATGAGACAAGGATATCCCTACCGGCCAAACCCTCCCTAACCCGGACGACGCTATGCCAATTGTGCGTCGCCCCACGGACCTCCCGGTCGCGGCCGGCTGCGACAGAGCCTGGGCGCGAACCCAGAGACTCTGGTGGCGCAGCTAGCACTGCGATGCAGTGCCCTAGACCACTGCGCCACCCGGGAGGCCTCAGGTTCCTTCTTGACAATGTAACAATAATAAATAATAAAAGATAAGAATACGAACATAAAGTAAACGGCAGTAGAATATACTGTATATTTTTTGCATAAGTATACAGGAAGGCACAATTTATAATCCAACATTTACACGTGTATTGGGGAAGGGTGGGGATGAAGGGGCAAGTGTATAGAGTGCCTTCAGAAGGCAGTGCCTTTTCCAGATGTTTTGTTGTAATCAGAAATTATGTTTTGACTGTTTGAACTGATTTTCATTCGAAGATATTTAAATAACTGGAAAACAACAACATAAACCGTCAATAACGGTAAACATGAACATTCACCCTGAGCAAATCAATCAAACATTATTCTTTGTATTTGCTCCCTGCTTCGTGATTGATAAGATGGGTTGCCGTGGTAACACACATTTTCTTGTTACACAAATGGCTTCTTAGTACAGAGGGTGATGACTTGACTGTTGTAAAAAAAAAGAACACAAGAACAGAGAAGAATGGACCTGATGCCGAGAGACAGGGGAGCTTATTATTTTTTTATATACTTTTTATGTATTGGTTTCAGGGGAGCTTATTCTAAAGCTTGAAGTAGTTTTTTCTTTGAAACAAACTGTTTTTCTTCCCTGAAGCGCTGAAGGACAACTGTATACCAAATACATAACATTTACTTCCATTCAGCATCACAAAAGCATCCCACGTCTTTCTGCCTTATTGTCTTTGGGCAGAATTCTACAGAAGAGAACATAGCTCAGTAAGTTCTAGGGCTATGTAAGACTAATTTCTCCTGCAATAATATTATTATGCAGAAAGATCATTTCCATAATCCTAAAGAATGAATGTCTTATTTATGAATAACAAATTAGCCGTAGGAAGCTAAGCTCCCTTCAACAGTGCACACTAATAAATGTGTGAATGTCAATCTCCCTCGGAGAGGGCACGTGTCAATAAACATAAGCAGAAATGGGTATTGGATGTATAGAATCGTACGTACTGTACGTTAGCCTATATACTGTAGGTTATGTTACAGTGTGCTGCTCAAGGCCACATCCACATCCTTCCTTTCAACCCCCTGCATAAAGCCAGAGCATGTCATCAGTGTACATCTGATACAGAGCACACACACACACATACACACACACACACACACACACACAGTTTCCATCCACGCAAGAGGCATTAAGGGGCAAAGGCATTAAATCTGCTCTAATTAACTCTGCTTTCAATCCTCTTTGTGATACAACGACAGATACCTGCCAGACCAGTGAATGGCCAATAATGAACATGATTTGACTTCTACAAACATTTGTCGTCAAGCTTTAGTGACCCAGTAATGCACTGACAGACACACAGCCTTGATGTCAGAGCTCAGGGAAAACAATCATCGTCAGGACAGGAAGTTGATGGTTAGCAGAGAAAGCACTGTGTGGGCGTACATGGTTATAACACATATTTTAGTTAAATGGCTTTCTAAGTACCTACAGACAGTATGACAGTATAACTGTCTGCATGTTTATCTCCAACGGCAGTAAAAATGATACACAGTGATTTATATTTTACCCTTCAGGACTGTGATATGCTCAGAACTTGTAAAGAAAAAGTATAACTGCTAATTTAAAGTTGGTATCATGACAGTCAAGTCCAGTACACAACCCCTATCCCCCAGCCGTTCTGTGATAGAAGATCTGGATGAAGCGGACAGACAGATGAAAACAATATGGCAGAGCCTCATATAGCTTAGCCTCATCAAATAAAATACAATTTTATTGGTCACATACACGTGATTAGCAGATGTTATTGCGGGTGTAGCGAAATGTTTGTGCTTCTAGCTCCGACAGTGCAGTAATATCTACCAAGTAATATCTAACAAATTACACAACATATACCCAATACACACAAATCTAAATAGGAATGAATTAAGACTATATACATATGGACGAGTGATGTCAGAGCGGAACGGACTAAGATACAGTAGAATAGTATAGAAAACAGTATATACATATGAGATGAGTAATGCCAGATATGTAAACATTAAGTGACTAAGATACCGTAGAATAGTATAGAACACAACAAAGTATATACAGTTGAAGTCGGAAGTTTACATACACTTAGGTTGGTGTCATTAAAACTAGTTTTTCATCCACTCCACAAATTTCTTGTCAACAAACTATAGTTTTGGCAAGTCGGTTAGGACATCTACTTTGTGCATGACACAAGTCATTTTTCCAACAATTGTTTACAGACAGATTATTTCACGTATTTCTTTTAACCTTTATTTTACTAGGCAAGTCAGTTAAGAACAAATTCTTATTTTCAATGACAGCCTAGGAACAGTGGGTTAACTGCCTTGTTCAGGGGCAGAACAACAGATTTGTACCCTGTCAGCTAGGGGATTTGAACTTGCAACCTTTCGATTATTAGCACAACGCCCTAACCACTAGGCTACACTGCAATTGTATCACAATTGGCTTGGGGTTTAAAAACTGTTGAGAAGCCTTTTTGTCCTAGACTTGGCACTCCGGTACCGCTTGCTATGCGGTAGTAGAGAGAACAGTCTATGACTGGGGTGGCTGGGGTCTTTGACAATTTTTAGGGTCTTCCTCTGACACCGACTGTTGTAGAGGTCCTGAATAGCAGGCAGCTTAGCCCGGTGATGTACTGGGCTGTACGCACTACTGTTTAGTCCCAGGATCCTTAGCTTAGTGATGAGCTTTGAGGGTACTATGGTGTTGAACGCTGAGCTGTAGTCAATGAATAGCATTCTCACATAAGTGTTCCTTTTGTCCAGGTGGGAAAAGGGCAGTGTGGAGTGCAATAGAGATTGCATCATCTGTGGATCTGTTTGGGCGGTATGCAAATTGGAGTGGGTCTAGGGTTTCTGGGATAATGGTGTTGATGTGAGCCATTACCAACCTTTCAAAGCACCTCATGGCCACGGACGTGAGTCCTATAGAAAATGTGTGGGCAGAACTGAAATAGCGTGTGCGAGTAAGGAGGCCTACAAACCTGACTCAGTTACACCAGCTCTGTCAGGAGGAACGGGCCAAAATTCACCCAAATTATTGTGGGAAGCTTGTGGAAGGCTAACCGAAACGTTTGACCCAAGTTAAACAATTTAAAGGGAACGCTACCAAATACTAATTGAGTGTATGTAAACTTCCGACACACTGGGAATGTGATGAAAGAAATAAAAGCTGAAATAAATAATTCTCTCTACTATTATTCTGACATGTCACATTCTTAAAATAAAGTGGTGATCCTAACTGACCTAAGACAGGGAATTTTTACTCTGATTAAATGTCAGGAATTGTGAAAAACTGAGATTAAATGTATTTGGCTAAGGTGTATGTAAACTTTTGACTTCAACTGTACATATGAGATGAGTAATGCCATATATGTAAACATTATTAAAGTGACTAGTGTTCCATTCCTTAAAATGGCCAGTGATTCCTTGTCTATGCCTATAGGCAGCAGCCTCTAATGGGCTAGTGATGGCTGTTTAACAGTCTGATGGCCTTGAGATAGAAGCTGTTTTTCAGTCTCTTGGTCCCAGCTTTGATGCACCTGTACTGACCTCGCCGCCTTGATGATAGCGGGGTGAACAGGCAGTGGCTCGGGTTGTTGATGTCCTTGATGATCTTTTTGGCCATCCTGTGACAGTTGGTGCTGTAGGTGTCCTGGAAGGCGGATAGTTTGCACCCGGTAATGCGTTGGGCAGACTGCACCACCCTCTGGAGAGCTTTGCTGTTGCGGGCGGTGCAGTTGCCGTACCAGGCAGAGATACAGCCCGACAGGATGCTTTCAATTGCGCTTCTGTAAAAATGTGTGAGGGTTTTAGGTGACAAGCCAAATTTCTTTAGCCTTCTGAGGTTGAAGAGGCTCTGTTGCGCCTTCTTCACCACACTGTCTGTGTGGGTGGTCCATTTCAGTTTGTCAGTGATGTGTACGCCAAGGAACTCAAAGCTTTCCACCTTCTCCACTGCGGTCCTGTTGATGTAGATAGGGGCGTGCACCTTCTGCTGTTTCCTGAAGTCCACGATCATCTCCTTTGTTTTGTTGACGTTGAGTGAGAGGTTATTTAGGCCCATTGAAAGTCTCTTACTGACCTCATGTAAACAAATATGGCTGTGAAACGCTGCTATCACCATGGAGACCAATCCTGAATAAGGCAATAAGTGAAAATATAATCTCTTTATTTAGATTAATATGTTGGCATTTACTTTGGATGAGCACAAGGGACAGACAATGCCCAAGAGAAAATAGATTTAGATATGAGGGTGGATATAAGGCTATAGGGTTAGGGTGATCATTCTCCTTGTTTCATTACATTAACATATAGTATATTATGTCCTGGCTCGTTAGTTATTGATTGTGTACGTCCCAAATGGCATTCTATTCCTAATGATAGCGCACTATTTTTGACAAGGACCCATAGTGTTTTGGTAAAAAGTAGTGCACAATGCAGGGAACAGGGTGCCATTTGGGATGCAATTATTGAGTTTCAAAGGGACATTTCCAGAATTATGTTTTCGTGGGCTCCAATGTAAAAGCTGATGGTACTGATCACTGCAGCATTTTAAGGGGAAAACTGGAGAGACATTAAATACAACTGAATCCCCTGTAGATTCATTAAAACTGTCTGCATTTCCTTAATCTTCTGTATCCATTTACAAAGTCTTCATTATGCTTCACAAACTGTAAACAAAATGTAATATCTTGATAAGTGATATGTGTTCACATTCAATGTCGATTCCACAGGAATTAACAACATGTTAACTTAGGTAACATTTATCAAGATGTTACTCCACAAACAGAGATGCGTACAAAGCTCTCCCTCGTCCTCCATTTGGCATATCTGACCATAACTCTATCCTCCTGATTCCTGCTTACAAGCAAAAACTAAAGCAGGAAGTACTAGTGACTCGCTCAATATGGAAGTGGTCAGATGACGTAGATGCTAAGCCATGTACGCCCACACAGTGCTTTCTCTGCTAACCATCAACTTCCTGTCCTGACGATGATTGTTTTCCCTGAGCTCTGACATCAAGGCTGTGTGTCTGTCAGTGCATTACTGGGTCACTAAAGCTTGAAGACAAATGTTTATAGAAGTCAAAATCATGTTCATTATTGGCCATTCACTGGTCTGGCAGGTATCTGTCGTTGTATCACAGAATGGAATATATTACGGGATTCTTCCAATGGCATTGAGGAGTAAACCACATCAGTCACTGGCTTCATCAATAAGTGCATCAATGATGTCTTCCCCACAGTGACCGTACGTACATACCCCACCAGAAGCCATGGATTACAGGCAACATCCGCACTGAGCTTAAGGTTAGAGCTGCCGCTTTCAAGGAGCGGTACTCTAACCCAGACACTTATAAGAAATCCCGCTATGCCCACCGACAAACCATCAAACAGGCAAATCGTCAATAAAGGACTAAGATTGAATTCTAATGCACCGGCTCCGATGCTCGTCGGATGTGGCAGGGCTTGCAAGTTATAATGGACTACAAAGGGAAGCACAGCTGTGAGCTGCCCAGTGACACGAGCCTTCGAGCTAAATTACTTCTGTGCGTGCTTCGAGGCAAGCAACACTGAAGCATGCATGAGAGCACCAGCTGTTCCGGACGATTGTGCGATAACGCTTTCCGTAGCCGATGTGAGTAAGACCTTTAAACAGGTCAACATTCACAAGGCCGCAGGACCATACGGATTACCAGGACGTGTACTCCGAGCATGCGCTAACCAACTGGCAAGTGTCTTCACTGACATTTTCAACCTGTCCCTGACCGAGTCAGAAATACCAACATGTTTCAAGCAGACCATCATAGTCCCTGTGCCCAAGAACATGAAGGTAGCCTGCCTAAATGACTACCAACCCATTGCACTCACGTCTGTAGTCATGAAGTGCTTTGAAAGCCTGGTCATGGCTCACATCAACACCATTATCCCAGAAACACTAGACCCACTCCAATTTGCATACTGCCCCAACAGATCCACAGATGACGCTATCTCTATAGCACTCCACACTGCCCTTTCCTACCTGAACAAAAGGAACACCTACGTGAGAATGCTATTCATTGACTACAGCTCAGCGTTCAACACCATAGTACCCTCAAAGCTCATCACTAAGCTAAGGACCCTGTAACTAAACACCTCCCTCTGCAACCTCATCCTGGACTTCCTGATAGCCGCCCCCAGGTGGTAAGGGTAGGTAACAACACATCTGCCACGCTGATCCTCAACACGGGGGCCCCTCAGTGGTGTGTACTCAGTCCCTGTTCACCCATGACTGCATGGCCAAGCACAACTCCGACATCATCATTAAGTTTTCTGACGACACAACAGTGATCACCGAAAACGATGACACAGCCTATAGGGAGGAGGTCAGAGACCTGGCAGTGTGGTGCCAGGATAACAACCTCTCCCTCAACGTGATCAAGACAAAGGAGATGATAGTGGACTACAGGTTGAGAGCTTCAAGTTCCTTAGTATCCACATCACCAACGAACTGTCATGGTTCAAACACACCAAGACAGTCGTGAAGAGGGTACGATAACGCCTATTCCCCCTCAGGAGACTGAAAATATTTGGCATGGGTCCTCAGATCCTGAAAGTTCTACAGCTGCACCATCGAAAGCATCCTGACTGGTTGTATCACCGCCTGGTGTGCTTCCAACCGCAAGGCACTACGGAGGGTAATGCGTTCGGCCAAGTACATCACTGGTCCAAGCTTCCTGCCATACAGGACCTCTATACCAGGCGGTGTCAGAGGAAGGCCCAAAAAATTGTCAAAGACTCCAGACACCCTAGTCATAGACTGTTCTCTCAAGCGGTACCGGAGCACCAAGTCTAAGTCCAAAAGGCTTCTTAATGGCTTCTACCCCCAAGCCATAAGACTCCTGAACAGCTAACCAAATGGCTACCCGGACTATTTGCATTGACTCCCCCGTTTTTACGCTGCTTCTACTCTCTGTTTATTATCTATGCATTGTCACTTTACCTCTACCTATTTACATATTACCTCAATTACCTCGTCTAACCTGTATCCCTGCACATTGACTCCTGCAATGAAGAGAGGAGCTACAGATGTGGGCTAGCCTAGTAAGTTCACACATTCATCACATAAAAGTCCTCCTAAGCTGGCCACACAGGCATCATTAGCTCCTAACAAAGAGAGGGATAGTGACATTAGCACGGTGCTGTAACTGGAGGAGACAAGACAGCCGTAACACTATGTGTGTACCAAATGGCACCCTATTCCCTTTATAGTGCACTACTTTATCATCCATAAGGCTCTAGTCAAAAGTAGTGGACTATCAAATCAAATCAAACTTTATTTGCCACATGCGCCGAATACAACAAGTATAGACTTTACCATGAAATGCTTACTTACAAGCCCTTAACCAACAGTGCAGTTCAAGAAGAAGAAAATGTTAACCAAGTAGGCTAAAATAAAAAGTAATAATAAAAAGAAAGAATTACAATAACGAGGCTATATACAGGGGGCACCGGTACCAAGTCAGTGTGCAGGGGTACAGGCTTGTTGAGGTAATATGTATATGTAGGTGGAGGCGAAGTGACTATGCATAGGTAACAAACAAACAGTGAGTAGCAGCAGTGTACAAGAGGGGAGTGGAGCGGGGTCAATGTAAATTGTCCGGTAGCGATTTTTATGAATTGTTCAGCAGTCTAATGGCTTGGGGGTAGAAGCTGTTAAGGAGCCATTTGGTCCTAGACTTGGCGCTTGCTGTGCGGTAGCAGAGAAAACAGTCTATTACTTGGGCGACGTGAGTACATGTCCTGGTAATCCGTCTGGCCCAGTGGCTTTGTGAATGTTGACCTGTTTAAAGGTTTTGTTCACATCGGCTACCGAGAGCATTATCACACAGTCATCCAGAACAGCTGGTGCTTTAATGCATGCTTCAGTGTTGCTTGCCTCGAAGTGAGCATAAAAGGCATTTAGATTGTCTGGTAGGCTCGCATCACTGGGCAGCTCGCATCTGGGTTTCCCTTTGTAGTCCGTAATAGTTTTCAAGCCCTGACACATCCGACGAGCGTTTGAGCTGGTGTAGTCAGATTCACTCTTAATCCTGTACTGACGCTTTGCTTGTTTGATGGTTCGTCTGAGGGCATAGCAGGATTTCTTATAAGCGTCCGGATTAGCCTCCCACTCCTTGAAAGCGGCAGCTCTAGCCTTTATCTCGATGCTGATGTTGCCTGTAATCCATGGTTTCTGGTTGGGATATGTACGTACAGTCACTGTGGGGACGACGTCATCGATGCACTTATTGATGAAGCCAATGACTGAGGTGGTGTATTCCTCAATGCCATGAAATGAATGCCGGAACATATTCCAGTCTGTGCTAGCAAAACAGTCCTGTAGTGTAGCATCTGACCACTTCTATATTGAGCGAGTCACTGGTACATCCTGCTTTAGTTTTAGCTTGTAAACAGGAATTATGGTGAGATTTTCCAAATGGATGGTGGGGAGAGCTTTGTATGCATCTCTGTATGTGGAGTAAATGTAGTCTCAGATTTTTCCCCCCTGGTTGCACATGTGACATGCTGGTAAAAAAATTGGTAAAACTGATTTAAGTTTGCCTGCATTAAAGTCCCCGGCCACTAGGAGCGCCGCTTCTGGGTGAGCATTTTCTTCTTTGCTTATGGCCTTATAGAGTTGGTTGAGAGCAGTCTTAGTGCCAGCTTCGCTTTGTGGTGGCAAATAGACGGATACGAATAATACAGATGAGAACTCTCTTGGTAGATAGTGTGGTCGACAGCTTATCATAAGGTACTCTACCTCAGGCGAGCAATAGCTCGAGACTTCTTAATATTAGACATCGCGCACCAGCTGTTATTGACAAAAAGATACACCCCCCCACCAGATGTAGGGTCTCTGTTCTGCCAGTGCATGGAAAATCCCGCCAGCTCTATATTGTCCGTTTCTTCGTTCAGCCACATCTCGGTGAAACATAAGATGTTACATTTTTTAATGTCCCGTTGGTAGGATAATCTTAATAGTAGGTCATCAATTTTATTTTCCAACGATTGCATGTTAGCAAGGAGAATGGAAGGCATTGGGATTTTGCTCTCTCGCCTCCGGATTCTCAGAACGATCCCCGATCTGCTTCCCCTTTTTCGATGTCTTTTCTTCAAGCAAAAGTCGTGGATCTGGGCCTGTTCCAGTGAAAGCAGGATATCCTTCCCGTCAGACTCATTAAAGGAAAAAGTTTCTTCCAGCCCGCGGTGAGTTATCGCTTTTCTGATGTCCAGAAGTTATTTTCGGTCATAAGAGATGGTAGCAGCAACATTACGTACGCAATAAGTTCAAAATTAAGTTTCACAAAACGCCATTTTTTAAACAAAATTTCACAATTGGTTGGGAGAATGTAAAACGTCAGCCATGTTCTTCGGCGTCACCTCAGTAATATATAGGGAATAGGGTGCCATTTAAGACACAGTCACCCGGTCACTGTGACAAATGGCTCCTGTTACCTCAGTCTTATGTGGTGTTACTCAGAACTACATCCTCTAATTGGGGTCAGAGCTGTACTGGTCCTGGCAGCTAGCTATCATGTGTGGATAAGTAGAGTGCAGCAAGGTCAAGGGTTCAACTCCCACAGGGATCACACATACACATTCAAAAAATGTATGCACTTACTGTAATGTAGTTGCTTTCCATAAAAGTGTCTGCTAAGAGACATACAGTATATTATTACATATATTTTTCTTAGTATGTGGCTGCTCTACATTCTAGTTTCACTGCGTTGTACCTTGGCTCTTTGCAGGCTGAAACATTGAGGTAGACTGTTGCTCCTTCGATGTGCAAAGGACTGTTAATATTGCAAAGTGTTCGTGATTTCAATACCAGGACTTTGACTGAAATATGTTTATGAGAGCAACAGAGGAGCAGAGTGGACTTGTTGCTATGGCTACCTGAGCCTGAGCATGTGTGTCTGTGTGTTTCTGCATTAGAAAAGATGTCAAAGCATTACATTTCATTACTTCCACCATTTATATCCCCCACGCAAAACATAGCATTTTGCTAATGAATCAAAGAGGATCAAAGAGGATATTTTAATGTGATATAGACTCTAAATAACAAATCCAAGTGTATATCAAACTATCCGGCTCGAAGAACCAGTGTGCTGGGACAGGGAACGATGAAACAAATTCTAAGCTTTTGAACTTGCAAGAATTCCCTACCTCCTATGTGCCCTCTTGGGATCCTTTTGCCATTATATCTATCCTTGCTCTTAAATGTGAAAACAACCTTGTGAAGTGAGGTGATAGATATAGTAATAAGTCAACATGAGAACCGGCAATTGTGACAGCCTGTTGTAGCCGTCCAGTCTCCCATTGGGGCCCTTACCTGATCCTGGGGTCTTTGGCTGCAGTTACATTGTTCTCCTTCCCTGATCCTCCTGTCCTAGGCCCTGTCCTTGGCTGCAGCCGAGGCCGGACCCCCACAGTGCTACACCTGGTCCTCAGTGGCCAGGACGAGGGGTGGGGTGGCTGGTGGGATGCTGGGTGGGATGGCTGGTGCACCGTGAAGATGGAGTGCAGCGAGTCACCTGGCAGGAAAGGAGGAGCAGACTGTTAGAACCACACCTCAGACAACACACTGTGAATATTGTCCTGAATCGTTTCTGTGATTTCTTGTGTCCTTTCTACTCACCTTCTCAAAATGTCACAGAAGGAGGTGAGGACTAAGGTTGAATATTTTCCCTGTATTTTACAAATGTTCCATCCCGAGAATAAATCACTTTTCTCCAGGTAACCCAGTATTTCCCGCCAAAACCGTAAGTGTCATTCAAAAGCATTAAAAAGTATATACTGTAAATATGTCTAGATTTGATTAGAGCTTTGATCAGTATAAAATTCTAACCTGATGCTAGCTGAGCCTGATGAGCTATATATTAAATACATTTTATGAGCCCTACATAAACAACATTTAATGAGAACAAAGACCAGAAAAGCGCAAATGATTGTGCCATTATCCAATACACATATGATAGAGTCTACTGTACATTACACAAGACAGAAAAACATAAAAGCCCATAGATGTAGCTAGCTACAGTATATGCTCTCTTGGGTAAATAAATTAAACTAGCTTCAGTAGGCTAATCATTTTGAGTGTGAACTGTATTACTGTACTGTATTGTATTACTGTATATGGAGTGAAATTATGCACATTGTTCAAACCATGATAAAGCAGAAGAGAACATGCGATTCTAGTGCAGCACATGCTGGCTACCAAGTTACAAGTATAGGCTAGAGAATTTGATTTAATTTTTAAAAATATAATAGGGCCTACTGTATTTGTATAATTAGTAGACTGACGCATATGTACCTTTCATAATATTTCCCCTAATGTTATTAGTCTACCTGCTATTTCACTCTCTATTGTTGCTTCGTTCCATCCTTGCTTTCAAGTGCTAAGGATAGCTTTTTAAGGAGAGGCCAGCGAAGCACAGGTGTTTGCGTATTGCGCAAGAAACAGAGGCCTAAAGTTAGGAACTTATTATGCATTACATGAAAGAGGTAGGCTAGGACATCTACTATATACAGTTGAAGTCAGAAGTTTACATACACCTTAGCCAAATACATTTAAACTCAGTTTTTCACAATTCCTGACATTTAATCCTAGTAAAAATTCCATGTCTTAGGTCAGTTAGCATCACCACTTTATTTTAAGAATGTGAAATATCAGAATAATAGCAGAGAGAATGATTTATTTCAGCTTTTATTTCTTTCATCACATTCCCAGTGAGTCAGAAGTTTACATACACTCAATTAGTATTTGGTAGCATTGCCTTTAAATTGTTTAACGGGTCAAATATTTTGGGTAGCCTTCCACAAGCTTCCCACAATAAGTTGGGTGAATATTGTCCCATTCCTCCTGCCAGAGCTGGTGTAACTGAGTCAGGTTTGTAGGCCTCCTTGCTCGCACACACTTTTTCAGTTCTGCCCACAAATTTTCTATAGGATTGAGATCAGGGCTTTGTGATGGCCACTCCAATACCTTGACTTTGTTGTCCTTAAGCCATTTTGCCACAACTTTGGAATTATATTTGGGGTCATTGTCCATTTGGAAAACCCATTTGCGACCAAGCTTTAACTTCCTGACTGATGTCTTGAGATGTTGCTTCAATATATCCATATAATTTTCCTGCCTCATAATGCCATCTATTTTGTGAAGTGCACCAGTCCCTCCTGTAGCAAAGCATCCCCACAACATGATGCTGCCACCCCGTGCTTCACGGGTTGGGATGGTGTTCTTCGGCTTGCAAGCCTCCCCCTTTTTCCTCCAAACATAACGATGGTCATTATGGCCAAACAGAGGACATTTCTCCAAGAAGTACGATCTTTGTCCCCATGTGCAGTTGCAAACCGTAGTCTGGCTTTTTTTATGGCGGTTTTGGAGCAGTGGCTTCTTCCTTGCCTTTCAGGTTATGTCGATATTGGACTCGTTTGACTGTGGATATAGATACTTTTGTACCAGTTTCCTACAGCATCTTCACAAGATCCTTTGCTGTTGTTCTGAGATTGATTTGCACTTTCCGCACCAAAGTACGTTCTTCTCTAGGAGACAGAACGCGTCTACTTCCTGAGCAGTATGACGGCTGCGGGGTCTCATGGTGTTTATACTTGCGTACTATTGTTTGTACAGATGAACGTGGTACCTTCAGGGGTTTGGAAATTGCTCCCAAGGATGAACTAGACTTGTGGAGGTTTACACATTTTTTTCTGAGGTCTTGGCTGATTTCTTTTGATTTTCCGATGATGTCAAGTAAAGAGGCACTGAGTTTGAAGGTAGGCCTTGAAATACATCCACACCTCCAATTGACTCAAATGATGTCAATTAGCCTATCAGGAGCTTCTAAAGTATTTTCTGGAATTTTCCAAGCTGTTTAAAGGCACAGACAACTTAGTGTATGTAAACTTCTGACCCACTGGAATTGTGATACAGTGAATTATAAGTGTAAATAAGTGTCTGTAAACAATTGTTGGAGAAATGACTTGTGTAATGCACAAAGTAGATGTCCTAACTGACTTGCCAAAACTATAGTTTGTTCACAAGAAATGTGTGGAGTGGTAGAAAAACGAGTTTAATGACTCCAACCTAAGTGTAAACTTCCGACTTCAACTGTTTATAGGGCTATACTGTATATCAATCTAGAACAGGATTATCATTTTTGTATGCAATTTGAATGGGGTTGATGGAGAGAGAGAAAGACTGAGAGAGTGCTCGCACGTGCACTGATTTATAGCAACAATATTTGAGTGAAAGGCTGTTTTAAAACTCTGCAGCTACAATTTTAAAAAATGTATCTTTACAATTTAAAAACAAGGTGACCCCTGAAAGCCAGATGGAGATGTGTGAATTAGACATGCATTCTGTCTTTATATTACTCTAGCATAGGCTATGCTGCAGCAAATGTAGGCCTACCTGTCACAAGAAAGAAAGTTACCATGATGAGATGATAGGTCTACAATACATGCATTGTGAAGTGGGTTCCATACTGAGATGGGCTGTCTGTCCCCACCCTGAGCGTTGATGATTCATCATGCAGAGGCCATAGAGAAGCCAGATTTAGACATCGCACATAATTTAAAAGTTCAATTTCACGCCATGCTGTTCATATAAATAATGTATTATAATTTACCGGTTTCTCGCACTTATTTATCCCAGGAAAAGGTAGTGGTTTTGGGCAGTAAAACCCGGTAAATCTTGGTAACCAGGTTCCCGCAATTTCACCTTAGTGAGGACAGAGGCAAGAGCAATCAAGGAAAATGCTTTTGAGAGATGGAGTGCAGTGAGTCACCTGTCAGTAGATAGAGGGAGGGAGCAGGTAAGAATTACATTACAGACAACACATTTTACACATTGTTCAGCACAACACACTGGTCAAGACTGTGACTGATGCAAGAGTAGCTTACAGTATATTGAATCAGATTTGTCAGGGCAAACTACACAGCAAATTTTCCGGTGTAGATTTCTTTTGTGGAACATTTCTAATGTTGATTCAGGAGTTAAATTTACTCTGTAAAAATGAAATTAACACTCAGTGATGTAAAGTAACACTTTGGCAAGTAAAACGGTCCCATCAAAACCACACCCATCATTATCATATTTCCCGCCCTGCTCTACTTCAGGTCGATTTTTTTGGAGGGATTGTTTTCAATATCTATGTTTTTGCATATACATTGATTAATTTATTAATCTTATGCTACACAAAGATAAATAACATACATTTTCTAAACTAATCCAAATAGTCAGATTTATTGCACCCATTACTGAAATTGTTGTTCCAGTTTAAGTGTTTTAGGTAGTCTTCTTACCAATGTTCCTACCCCTGACAATCATTCTGAATGCAGGTTGCGGGTGAATAAAAACGCTAAGTGATGGATATTCTAACTCTGGCTGGATTCCAATAGGAATTACACATCACTTTGCAAGCCAGCAAAATTTGACCTGCAGGCATGACGTGGCATTTAAACCAGGAGTTTCCTAACAACACTGTGTTAGGGTAAAACCAGGCCATCAAAGGAACACATTGTTGTATTTTAATGATCGCATTCGTGTAGGTACTCACTTAGTGAAAGCCACAGGCCTTTAAAAGGAAATAATTCAATAACCGTGTCTCTGTCATTAACAAATACAGTCATGGGTGGTAACTCTACAGTTAACTCAAAGAGAAAAGGCACCATGGGAAATATGCAAAATAGGCTTTACATAATACAGTGTTAAAACAACAACAAAAAAGTATTTACTGTAACACTACAGGTGTTAATTTCTTACACTGAAAAAGTGTAACAACGTCAGCACTAAGCAAAGTGAGTCTAGTTTACTCTAAATCAAGTGTTATGTTTTACACTGTAGGTGCTGTGTATTACCCTACAGTAGACCTATGCAAACACCACAACCAAGTTCAGTTACACAGTTTAAGAGTTGAATGGGGAACACTACAACAGAGTTACATCTTTAACACTTTCAAAAGTGTTATTTTAACTCCAGTTCAGTGCTCACTGAAAATAGTGTACATTTAACAAACCCTGATAATCTGCACCAAATACGCTTCTACCTATTTCTAGAACTAATTTCCTTCATGTCTATGGAGAAATTATGACCATCCGACATACTATTAGAATACGAATGTATTATTGTCATCTAGGAATGTGTAATTATTTCATCCCACTAGCAGTGTTTAAATATGGACATCATTAATATACTAATGGTTTTCCGGAGAGTCTTTTTCTTGTTAGGCCTAGAGCGCAAAGTCATCAGGATGAAAACGAGACAATATTAACAGAAATCCATTACTGTAATTAAAACAGAGAGGGCGAGAGATCGAGAGAGAGGGGGGGGAGAGAGAGAGAGAGATAGTGTGAGTGAGTAAGTAAGTGAGAAAGAGGTGGGTGGGCTAGACAGAAAGAGGGAGAAGGAAAGAGAAAGAAACGGAGAGAGAGAGAGCTTTTTTATACAACCGATTACTGTTAGCGGTGTCGTATCTAGGCACATGTGACGTAAGTGGGCGCATAGGGCCCCGCGGCTGCTAGCCCCCCCCCCCCGAAAAAAAGCAGAAAACAAATTAGGAAGTCAGTCGGAGTCTCAACTTACTGTTAGGACATTAACTTTAAAGCTGCACATTTTTCTTTCCACCACCAAGAGGGGGCCACTAAAATGTTTTGCCCGCAAGGTAGGGGGGCCCCCCCAACCAAATCTCGCTTAGGGTCCCCAAAACACTAGAAACAGCCCTGACTGTTAGTGACAGTCAGTCAGTGGTTAAACAGGTTGCCATGGAGACACAGTCAGTGTAGCCCTTTCAAAGTTAGCAGAGCACACTAACGTAATGGCAAAGCTTCTAATCCATGATGTACACAGCAAATTCCCCAGTGTAAAATTAAATAGACACTGAACAGTGTTGCATTAACACACTGCTTAGTGTAAAGCTTTATTTGCATGTTTGCATATTTGCCTTTCAAGTCAATCTACTTGCAGTGAAGCCGCTCAACATCTACATCACATTAGTCATCTAACAGACTCCCATCCAGAGCAACCCACAGAAGCAACCGGCGTCAACCTGCTCAAGGGCACATCAACAGATCTCCCACAAGGTCAAAAACGGGGAACCCAGCGGCCCAAGCTTCCAACCACCAGGCCACCAGCCCTCCAAGATCCCCCTCACAGTTCCCCAAGAGCTGCCCCTCAACCATCTGAGAACCCCCCGCCTTAAAAAAAATCCTAACTGCAAGGCCAACTGAATATGTTTGCGTGCATGTATGGCACTATTTACATGTGTGTACGTGTTAGCATTTGAATGGGAGTGTGTGTATATGTGTACAAACACCTGCATGGCATCAGCCTCAGACAAACATACATTAGCTGTAACAATACTGCCCCTCAGTATCATTGAAACATACTTTATGTTATGTTTTATTTTGACTTTATTTTTGTACTTTTAACTTTGACCGTCATTCTGTCCCCCGCCCAGCAACTCAACTCCCACTTGTCTCCAATTCCACATCCCAACCCTCAGCTTCCTGCAGCCCATCCCACCTATCTCTGCTGGCCACCCTCTTCGGATTTCTATGCACCATATATCTTTCAACTATGCTGTGATGTTTGACATACAATTTTAATCTATCTAATCGAATAGAATCCACAGATTACGAGTTGAAGGTAAATACTTTTACTAAGAGGGCGTTGGGCCAGTAACCGAAACGTTGCTGGATTGAATCCCTGAGCTGACAAGGTAAAAATTTGTCGTTTTGCCCCTGATCAAGGCAGTTAACCCACTGTTCCCCGGCAGACCGTCATTGTAAATACGAATTTGTTCTTAACTGACTTGCCTAGTTAAATAAAGGTTAATTTTTTTTTAATGAAATACTAATTTAAAAAAAATTGGGCTGACCCGATCTCTCAACAATACTATTTCTAGGGTCAATTTTAGATCAATGTTGTGTTTTTTCAGCCATTCCTGATCCTGACACCAGACACAGGCTACCTGAGGGCAATACCAACACAAATGGTCTATTGATCCTGTATCCTCACAACAAAATATGCAGAGCTGTGATGATTGTATGCCCCAAATATTCAACATTTTGTTGGTGGCAAGAATTCTGTACAATAATTTTAGCTGAAAAGCACGGTTTTGAATCTTGCGTTGTTTTATATATCAACTCTTACACCATGGAATCCGTACATAAAAAATCTCTTCCCAACTATTTTGCAATCTGTATGGCACAGCTGTCAACATCCTGGTCATCAAATGAAACTGGTATACTTTCCTATTTTTTATTCCTCCGCAGGATTTGATCCTTTATATCAGGCAGACAGACCAGTTCCCTACCTCCTCCCGCTGCCACCTGCCTCTTCCATTTTTGGGGTAATGTTGTAATCAATTGGTTGTAATCTTGGATTAAGCAGACCTTCCCATACAATTCTGATAACTCCATGAAAAACATAACTCTACCATTCCAATTTACAATATAATTTAAAAACAAAATACCATTTTCAAACATATTTTCAATAAATACAGGTGTCACGCCCTGACCATAGTAAGCTGTTTATTCTCTGTGTTGGTTGGTAGTGACTTGGGTGGGTCATCTAGGTGAAATTGTATTTCTATGGTGGCCTGATATGGTTCCCAATCAGAGGCAGCTGTTTATCGTTGTCTCTGATTGGGGATCATATTTAGGTAGCCATTTCCCCATGGTTATTCGTGGGATTTTGTTTACGGATAGTTGCCTGAGTGCACAACAGTAGCTTCACGTTTGTGCTTGTTTGTTTTGTTTTGCTGAGTTTCGGTTTATTAAAAATATGTGGAACACTACTCACGCTGCGCCTTGGTCTATTCATTACGACGAACGGTCTTTTTTCAACCAGCACATTTGAATTCAGCCATAATATTTGTTGTAATATTTGTTGTAACATCTCTTCAGGGGGATGAAATTGAAATTGTAGCCAGCTCTGCAATGCTTGTTTGAAAAATAGAGATACTTTGAAAAAAGTTTCATTTTCAATTAATCGAAAATGAGACATGGCAATCTGCACAATGGCAAAAAGGCAATTTATAAGCAATGGAAGAGCTTTTCTTAGTAATCTACTTGAGAACCATTTAGGGCTCAAGTAAAATAATCTCAATCCACCTAGTTCATATTCATTATATAGATAGGCATGCTTTATCTTGTCTGGTTTAGCATCCCAGATTAAGCGAAATATTTTTTGCTCATATGATTTGAAAAACTAATCATCAGGAGTAGGCAGTGCCATAAGAAAGTGAGTAAACTGAGATATGACTAAGGAGTCCATCAGGGACATTTTTCCATAAATAGACAGGTATTTACCTCTCCATGGTTGCAGGATCTTGTCTATTTTTACAAGTTTTCTTTTGAAATTCATTGTGGAGAGCTCATTTGTATCTTTTGTGATATTCACCATCCGCCCATTTTATAGGTAATGTAAAAGTAATTTTTTTTTAAAGATCCAATATGTAATATTGAACAATTATCATAATTAGGTTTTAATCAAATCAAATCAAATGTTATTGGTCACATACACATGGTTAGCAGATGTTAATGCGAGTGTAGCGAAATGCTTGTGCTTCTAGTTCCGACCGTGCATTAATATCTAACAAGTAATCTAACAATTTCACAACAACTACCTTATACACACAAGTGTAAAGGAATGATTAAGAATGTGTACATATAAATATTTGGATGAGCGATGGCCGAACGGCATAGGCAAGATGCAGTAGATGGTATAGAGTAAAGTATATACATATGAGATGAGTAATGTAAGGTATGTAAACATTATATAAAGTGGCATTGTTTAACCTGTTATGGCTGAAGGGGCAGTATTGAGTAACCTGGAAAGAGGTGGCCATTTCAAACGGCCTCGTACTCAATTCTTGCTCGTACAATATGCATATTATTATTACTATTGGATAGAAAACACTCTCTAGTTTCTAAAACCGTTTGAATTATTTCTCTAAGTGAACCAGAACTCTTTCTGCAGCCCATTTCCTATCCGGAAGTGAGATTTCCAAAAGCGAGGTCTTTGTTCAAGAGCTTGTCTATAAAAGGGCATATCACTTGGGACTATAGAAACACGTCATACACCTTCCCCAGGGTGTCAAGCGGAAGTGAGAGCAGAAATGAGTTGATTATCTTGTTCTGGGATTGAATACATCCTCTTGGAATGAGAGGTCCGCCATTAATTTTTTTTTCGAAGGCGCGAAGTTGGACCTGGAATCGCCTTCTGGAAAACCGTCGTTATGGGTGAATATGATCTCCGGCTTAGATTTTATTTGATACATGTCACAATATCATCCTAAAGTATGTTTTTTCAATATAGTTTAATTAAATTATTGACATTTATTCGGGACTTTAGGCGTGATGCGTTGTATGAATTTGATCAAGAAGGAGAGGTTAGCGCTGCATGGCCAGTGTGCTTGCTAATTCAAGAGGGAAAGAGTTCGTTCTGGATCCAAACAAAGACGGTTCTGGACAAAGGACCCCTTGTACAACATTCTGATGGAAGATCAACAAAGATAAGGACCCAATTTGGGATGCTATTTCATATATCTGTCGAACTGTGCTATCGCTACCGATTACTTGGAATCAATGCTGTTGTGTGTTAGCTATTGCAATAAGCTAATATAACGCTATATTGTGTTTTCGCTGTAAAACACTTAAAAAATCGGAAATATTGGCTGTATTCACAAGATCTTTGTCTTTCATTTGCTATACACCATATATTTTTCTGAAATGTTTTATGATGAGTAATTAGGTAGTTGACGTTGGTGTCTGTATTTACTCTGGCTACTCCCGTGCTATTTCTGACTGTAGCTATGATGGTAGCAGTAATGTAAAACTGATTTATAGCTCAAATATGCACATTTTTCAAACAAAACATAGATTTATTGTGTAACATGTTATAGGACTGTCATCTGAGGAAGTTGTTTCTAGGTTTGTTTGGTTGGATCTTGGTTAGTTAGGTTGGCTTTGTGCATGCTACCTGTGCTGTGAAAAATGTCTGTCCTCTTTTGTATTTGGTGGTGAACTAACATAAATATACGTGGTGTTTTCGCTGTAAAACATTAAAAAAATCGGACACGTTGGCTGGATTCACAAGATGTTTATCTTTCAAATGCTGTATTGGACTTGTTAATGTGTGGAAGTTAAATATTAAAAAAAAATAGATTTTGAATTTCGCGCCCTGCACTTGAGCTGGATGTTGTCATAAGTGTACCGACCTCGGGCTTGCAGCCATAACAGGTTTTAAGTGACTAGTGATACATTTATTACATCCAATTACTAATTATTAAAGTGGCTAGAGATTGAGTCAGTATGTTGGCAGCAACCACTCAATGTTAGTGATGGCTGTTGAACAGTCTGATGGCCTTGAGATAGATGCTGTTTTTCAGTCTCTCGGTCCCCGCTTTGATGCACCCGTACTGACCTCGCCTTCTGGATGATAGCGGGGTGAACAGGCAGTGGTTGTTGTCCTTGGTGATCTTTTTGGCCTTCCTGTGACATCGGGTGGTGTAGGTGTCCTGGAGGGCAGATAGTTTGCCCCCGGTGATGCGTTGTGCAGACCTCACAACCCTCTGGAGAGCCTTACTGTTGTGGGCGGAGCAGTTGCCGTACCAGGCGGTGATACAGCCCGACAGGATGCTCTCGATTGTGCATCTGTAAAAGTTTGAGAGGGTTTTTGGTGACAAGCCGTATTTCTTCAGCGTCCTGAGGTTGAAGAGGCGCTGTTGCGCCATCCTCACCACACTGTCTGTGTGGGTGGACCATTTCAGTTTGTCTGTGATGTGTATGCAGAGGAACTTAAAACTTTCCACCTTCTCCACTACTGTCCCGTTGATGTGGATAGGGGGGTGCTCCCTCTGCTGTTTCCTGAAGTCCACGATCATCTCCTTTGTTTTGTTGACGTTGAGTGTGAGTTTATTTTCCTGACGCTACACTCCGAGGGCCCTCACCTCCTCCCTGTAGGCCGTCTCGTTGTTGTTGGTAATCAAGCCTACCACTGTTGTGTCGTCTGCAAACTTGATGATTGAGATGAAGGTGTGCATGGCCACGCAGTCATGGGTGAACAGGGAGTACAGGAGAGGGCTGAGAACGCACTGTTATGGGGCTCCAGTCTTGAGGATCAGCGGGGTGGAGATGTTGTTTCCTACCCTCACCACCTGGGGGGCGGCCCGTCAGAAAGTCCAGGACCCAGTTGCACAGGGCGGGGTCGAAACCCAGGGCCTCACGCTTAATGACGAGTTGGGAGAGTACTATGGTGTTGAATGCTGAGCTGTAGTCGATGAACAGCATTCTTACAGTCGATGAACAGTATTCCTCTTGTCCAGATGGGTTAGGGCAGTACTCTAAGGATTACATTTAAAAACAAGAACCAGCTGCTTGGTCAACCCAGCATGAAAGTGAATGAAAACCCAATTGATGCTTAAATTAAGTCACGTTCGGATAAGGCGAACAACCCAACATGTTGGGTTATTCACGCAACCTGTCACATTATGCTGGCTTGCAAAGTGACATGCAATTCCTATTGAAATCCAACCAGAGAGGAGATATCCAACCTTTTACATTTTCATCACCCAAACGCTGCATTCAGAATGACTGCCAGAGTTGAGAAGACTGAAATATGAGACTACCTAAAGCATCAAAACTGGAACAACCATTTCAGTAATGATTGCAATAAGTCCAAGTAACATATTGGAGAAGGTTTAGAAAATGTATGTCATTTATATTTGAGAAGCATAAGATTGATACATCAATGTACATGCAAAAAAGATAGATATTGAAATAAACAATTCTTAAAATTAACCTGCAATAGTGCATGCAGGGAAATATGATAATGATGGGCATGGTTTTGGTTAAACACTGGTTATTAGCACTAACACTGGAGGGTTATTTTACACCAATAAGTGCTAATTCAAAACTTACAGAGTTAATTGTTATGTTTAGAGTGTAGTTCCTCTAAAGAAGACCTTATGAAATACGTATTGTGTTAGATATTGAAACTTTAACAATAACATATTCCATAGGACGATAACATAACATGTCCTATAGAACTGAAAATGGATAAATGCAACAACCATGTCTCTGTCACTAACAAATACAGTCATGGGTGGTAACTCTATGATTCACTCGAAAGGCAAGGCACTTGAAATAAGGCTTTACACCAATCAGTGTGCTAATTTAACACTGTTCCAGTGTCTATTTGGGTCCACACTCTCAGTGTTGATTTAACACTGGAGAACTTGCTGTGTAACAATAATATAGTCTTAGAGCAAATACATGTTTTCTGTCTCTAGTGAGTAGGAATGTTGGGGAATTCTAGAGCCCTGAGAGTAGAATAGTGGAGAGAGTGGAGACATTCTCTTTCTATAAGTGGAGGATCCATTTCAGAATAGCGATGGGGGAAAAATCAATGCAGTATTGAATCACAATACATACACTATAGAATCGGGAGAATCGCAATAAGTATCGGCACCTAAGTATCATGATAATATCGTATATTGAGGCCCCTGGCAAGACCTAGCCCTAGTGGGAAACAGAGGAGCGAGGAGCTATAGGAGGACGGGATCATTGTAATGGCTGGAATGGAATCAATGGAATGATACCAAACACATCAAACACATGGAAACAACTCGTTTGACTCTCGTTCCATTAATTCATTTCCAGCCATTACAATGAGCCCGTACTCCTATAGTTCCTCCCACTAGCTTCCTTTGGTGGAGAATGTTCAAATCCTTCTATAGAACATCTATTACAAAATATGAAGATTCAGTTAGGCTGTTGTGTTGTAATACTGTTTCCCCAGTGATATAAAACCGATTATGATATCAGGACATATTTCTTGTTAACTTTGAACGATTATTCTATTCCAGACATGCTGCTGTGATGTCTTATGAAGAGAAGAGCAGAAGACAAAAGATTCAATCTGACAATGGAGTGTCAGTGTAATGTCTGTCTCTCATGTATTTGAACTGATCTGACTTGCATGAAGCTCAGACCAAACACACAGACACACACACACGTGCACACACACACACGTGCACACACACACACACACACACACACACACACACACACACACACACACACACACACACACACATACCGTCAGTCACTTTCATGAAGAGCAATGACTTAATTTGTGTACATACTGAAAGAGTGAGCCACCAACAATGAACTAAATGTAAACATGCAAATGGTACTTGATCGTTCTATGTACTGCAATTCCTAATCAAATCATTCCCATGCTGTGTGTGAGTGTCTTGCCATTGCAGCCCATTAGCAGGCGATCTGATTCTGATTGGATCATGGCACGTTTATGCTCGTGAGAACAGAACACAC
The DNA here is from genome assembly GCF_045679555.1 of Salvelinus alpinus. Classification (NCBI taxonomy): domain Eukaryota; kingdom Metazoa; phylum Chordata; class Actinopteri; order Salmoniformes; family Salmonidae; genus Salvelinus; species Salvelinus alpinus. Next base: position 36,105,560 of record NC_092099.1, on the reverse strand, counting down.
TAACTGCTTTGTTCTCTGGTTGCCATGGTAAAAGATAAGAACCAGATACACGTGTCCAATCACATCCCACCAGGAAACATAATGAATGCATGAAATAAATAATGAGTTCTGAAACAGAAACCACAGCCACAGGTTACACTGATGTTAAAACCACTTCACGTCAGGCTGACAGTTACAGGCCTACCCACTATCAATGTGAAGACGTTGAATCAACGTGGAAAACTGATTGGATTTGAAAAAAGTAATAAACGTAAGCGAATTTTGTCTTTTTTTCACACAACTTTTTACATAAATCGAATGACATGGTGAATTTATTTGTTGATTTAAAGTTGAATTCACGCTAGTTGACAACGCAACCAAATCAAAATTAGATGTTGAACTGACATCTGTGACCAGTAGGTAGATGGGTTGTGGCTACATCCCCCCCCCCTCCCCTCTCTCTCTCTCTAAATGTTATCTGTGCAGGCGGTTTGACTAGTTGTCTATGACAACATACATATGTGCTCTGCCACAGAATGCCACATTCTGTGATTTCCACACGGTTGCAATTACAAAAACGCTAAAATGCTCCATTTGCTTCAGAAGACTGATAAATTAGACACTTGATGAGGGTCACTGATAACCAGACTGTACTGTGCTCTGATCTTGTTACAACATGTCTGACATTAGGCCTAGCAAAGTAATGTCCAGGTAATGTTTCATTGAAATTGCCATGCATGCTTTGCTCAGAGCAAACCAAATAGGTACAATTTATTGGAAAAACATTTTCATGTTCCTTTATGAATTAAACATTTATTTAACCAGGAAAAGAACCTTGGGGTTGGAAACCTGTTTTGCGAGGAGGATCTGGGAACCTGCTAGGGCAATAATAGGTTCAATGTATTGGAAATACATTTTCATGCTCCTTTATGAATTAAACATTTATTTCACCAGGAAAAGACCATTGTGGTTAGAAACCTCTTTTGCGAGGGGGACCTGGGTACCTGCTAGGGTGGCAGGTAGCCTAGCGGTTAGAGTGTTGGGCCAGTAATCAAAAGGTTTCTGTTTCAAATATCTGAGCTGACAAGCTTAAAAATCTGTGGATGTACCTTTGAGCAAGGCACTTAACTCTAATTAGTTCCATGGGCGCTGTGCTACTTTGACTGACCCTGTAAAACAACACATTTCACTGCACCTATCTGGTGTATGTGACAACACAACAACTTTTTTTTAAGAGGTCAGCAGGAAGTAGGATATATCCTGAATTTAACATTACCTATTAAAACAAAAACAAGGTCTACTTCCCTGAAAATAACTCTGGTTTTACTGTCAGTCAGCACAGCACCTAACTCTGTACTGTTCACCTTCTAACAAAGCAGCTAAATATCTGCAGTATGATTCTCTCTGTATGACCTTTCTACTACAACCATCTTAATGGGCATGGCACAAACAAGCACATATTATACAGGATCGATTCTCATTGTCCACAGAGGGTTTAGCAAAGGACCTGTTTGTTTTGTATGTTTGCTTTTAACAGTTCACAATCACATTAAACAACATTTGTCTCATTATTGGGTTTCGGCACGACAGTAAAACGCTAGATGTCCAATTAAAACGTCTGATATCCATTGAAATATCCAATGAAATGGAAAGGAAGTTGTAACAGTTGAGACATTACTCTGTGTCCCAAATGGCACAATATTATTTCAACATTAGTGCACTCCTTGTTCACTATATAGGGGACAGAGTGCCATTTGGGATGCACCCTATGGCTTTCTGTTGGAGCTGCCAGCGGTATACAATACTATTTATGGTCCCACTGAAACTGTTACTGGCCAATCTAGTAAAATTGCTCCTGTTCTCTGTTTTCTTCATTACAGTTTGTGAGTTTGCACTCTGCGACTCCGTAGTAGCAATGGGTTCCACATCACTTTGTTTGATGCGACAATTCTCCCTCTCCCTCTTTATTTTTATTGAAAAAAAATCCCATTTATTTCGACAGGGAGAAATACTGAGACCAAGGTCTCTTTCACAGATGAGCCCTGCATACACATCAATACACATCAATATACACTATACACATCACTACACACATCAATATACACATCAATATTCACATAAATACACGAAAAGCAAAACACTATCAAAGAAAAAAGCATTCATTTTTCAGTAAAATGGTCCTCAATCATCCTTTTGAATTGCCCTAGAGGCACCAATTCATCACATTTTAGAAAGCCTTGGAGATCATTCCACAAGTAAAGTGCAAAAAAACTAAAAGCAGATTTACCTAACTCAGTGGAGATTGAAGGGATCTCCAGATTTAGCCATCCCTGAGACCGGGTCTGGTATCTCGCACGTCTGTGAGTTAACAATGAAGTAAGGTATGGCGAATGCTTATGCAGGAGGGCTTTATAAACAAAAAGAGTGCAATGCATCAATCGACAAGACTTAAGAGTGTGTGTTTGTGCCTGATAAATACTGAAACAATTACCTTGAAGCCATATGCACTGTGCAGTCGGCTGTATTCTGAAATGTTATTGTCAATAGAAGCATTCACGTAATAGCTTCAAAAACAATGGCTTGGAAGCAACAAACGTAAAACTGTTATTGCCTCAACTAACACTTTCCAAAACCAAATTTCTTCCACATTTCCCGCCTTCATACAATCACACACACACACACACACGCACATGCACACGCACACACACACACAAACATACACACACATAGAGATGCCATTGGTTTTATTAACCTGCTCCCCCTCATCTGTTAGAAACCTCACAGAGCTATCAACAACCAATCAGACTAAGGGCCACTCCAGAGGTCTGAGAGTGACTTTGGATGAACCTGTGTTCTTTGGCTTCGTTCCAAATGGTACCATATTCCCTATATAGTGCACTACATCTGGTCAAAGTAGTGTACCCTAAAGAGACTATGGTGCCATTTGGGAAGCAGCCTAGGTGATGTTCAGGTGCATCATCATTCTGAAACAATAACAAGGTCAAAGTCATCAGTCCATACAGACAAACTGGCAGTAAATATTGAGGTTGAATGTCACCAATACAACTGCTGTACAGTATTTTTGTAGTGTTTGGACTGGATGTACGCTTAATAAATGTTTGGCAGGGCAGGTATCAAGTAAAAGCTGCCTGGGGAAAAGATCACTAATGACAGAGTGACTGCCACCAGACTGATTGTTAGTTCATGGTCTCTCTGTCTCGCTTCTAAAAAAAAATCCTCCCTGCCCGCTATTGTAATAACATTGTAGTTAATAACACAAGGCTATGGCTAATATAGCCAATTTATATAACTAGTGAATTTATATAACTAGTGAAAGTCCATAGCGATAAAAGCGGAGAGAAGCAGACTGGAAAATGTCATGCGCTTTTTTGGTGCTAGCTGATTACACCAATCAAAACTTTCTGGTTCCCTGTTTGGCTTAAGGCTAGCTAGCTAACAAACCCCTAAACCCCCAATGATAAAATCAATACCCAACAGCAATTATAATGGGAAAGACTATAAGGACACAGCTGATGCTTAAACTGACTAGCAAAAACCAAAAAATGTCCCTTACCTTAACTGTAACATTAACCAAACCTTTAACCCTCACCCTGACCCTAACCCTTACCCTAACCCTAACCCTTACCCTAACTTAATTTTAATCAATACTGAAATTAAATATTAAATATAGCCTTTTCCAATTATAGCAGCAATTAAGTCTTAGATGCTAGCTAGCTACGGTAGCTAATGTTAGCATAAATCCCTAGCTAGCTAACTAGCTACATCTAAACGGGTATACACGAGATTTGTAAACATACCTAAGTTACAAAACAAATAGCTAGTTCGTTGTAGGTAGTTACCCACACTACAAAACTGCTTGTATCATTTGGAAAACATACATATTTGTTTACTAGAAAAGTAAAATTAGTGGTGTTTTTCATATGGGGGGGGTTTTCACCACAGCTGCCATCTTGGTTTGACAAATATTTCCGCTCCCGCCTCTTTTGAAGATTCTGTCATTTTCATTGAATGCCAAGATGAGTGCCACTGCTCAGAGCAAAAAGGTAAAGGTAAGGTAACATCCCGTTGCCAGCAATATTGCCCGGCAATATTACCCCCAAAAATTGCCAAAAAGCTCAATACCTTAAAAGGCTGGCAAGGATAAAACCACAGAGAAAAGGTATCTTTGATAAAACAATATGAAACAGATTGCTACAGTACTATTGAATTATCGTGCCCATCACTATTTATAACCACCTACAAAGACATCAACACTGATTTGTTGGACAAGGTGGGAAATTAATATTAGGAGTTCATTTAATATAGCAAAAAATGTCCCAGGTTCATTTACTAGACATTCTAAAATTGTTGCTAAGATAATTATCTGACAAAAATGTATTAATGATGTCTGCACTTATAATGAAGCCAAACCGTGTTAAAAAAGTATGTCTTACGCACTCGTTGTCAAAGGTGATATATGCCTTGTATTAAATATTATTACGTATATCAGAAGGTAATACATCTGCCAGGGATAAAAAATAGTAATCTAATTGAATAGACTCATATATTCTCTGTGTAATCGAGAAACCCATTGGCTCCCTGACATCTCCTTCCTTTTCCACTGAATTAATGTCAGCCCACAAACACCCCACAGCCCTGGATTTAGAACTATTTTTGTGGCATTGAAACAGGCCTAAATGTACTAAATGTTCTCTGTGTCTACAGGACGGTCTACAACACCCCCATGTGACCTACTTGTTGTGTGTACAGTATGTACTGACATGCATGTGTAACTGATAGATGCACGCACGCACACTACATTTTAATGTTTTTTAAATGTATTTCAATTGTAAAGTATTTTGTCTGTAATGTCTTTTTCGTTATGTGTCAGACCCCAGTACAACTAGCTGTCACCTTTGGCATCAGCTAATGCGGATCCTAACAAATCAAATAAATCTCAAAACACCACAAGAATAGACTCAGAACATTTGCCCATAGGAATCCTCCAGCTGCAAAGGTAAAAGTAATAATGTTTACTCATTGTTCTGCTCTTAAAGCAATCATATGCAATGTTCATGAATAGAATGCTACATCATTAGGCCTGATGATCAATAGTATTTATGTGGTTCCTTTTTCCATATCAAAATAGCTATAGCTATTCAGAAATACATGTGAAAGCTTGTATGGCAGAAATACTTAAATAATTGACTAATCAGTCAACAAAAATGATCAATGGGAACCATAATCAACTGCTTCTCTTATTCACAGTTAGCAAGAGGATCAAACATTAGATTTAATCCTGACTCCTGACCCACATCAACATTGTTCAAAGGTCTCTGTAATCCTCAGGCACGTGGCCCCTATGAATCCATACAAAAAAGAGGAAAGGGAAAAGCAATAAGGTAAATGAATTAATGTTTTATCAAGGATCAGCTCTCTGGGTGTGGCAAGATAATCCTCTAAGATTAAACAAGCCAAAATGTAAAATAAAGCTTTTGGTTCAATTCAGCCTTGCCTAGTTAAATAAAGGTTAAATAAATAAATAAAAAATCCAGTCTGACAGAGGCAGACTGGGACAAGAATTCGACCCTGGCATTTTATCCACACCAGTCTGTCTGTCTGACGGCCTGTCTGCTTAAAACTTAAACGTTATAAAAGACAAGCTGATTTAGACAATATTTAGCAAATTAGTGCTGTCATATGTGTTCCCCTAAATAAACACCTTAATTAATGATTACTATTACAGGGCTCCAGACTTACATTTTCCCCTGGTGTTACTGGTGATACCAACTTTTAAGGCTCGTACACATCGCACCGAATGTGGATTTAGCGTTTGTCTGCCAATTGTAAAGTCGGTGCGCACTCGGTTCGTAAATGCTATGTACTCTTGGCCAGCAAACGCTATTGGTGTATCTGCGTCCTTACAGTTGGTGACACCAGGCAATTGTTTGGTCTGACACAAATCATGAGTAATCATCTTAAAGTAATTCATAGTGCTTCATTAAGAAGTATAATACATAGACTACTGAGGTATTCAATAAACAAGTTGTTTCATCTAACACATCCAAGCAAGAATGCATGATTCATGATATTTTGATGTGCAACCTAATCCAGTGATTGTCAAGTAGAATTTACTGTAGTTATAATTTACTGTCAAAAAAGAAATCCAGAATTTCCAGACATTTGTTTTGTTCAAGAGAGATGAATTCCATCTTTATGTGCACTAACTAATATTATAGGCTATTTCATTTGGGGTTCAACAACTGAGGAAGTGGAATCTGAAAACATATTAACTAGATCACTAACTCTAAACATAATACCCATGTTTATAGGCACCCTTTCCATTTTTTACTATGTGTAACAGGGTTGGTTATGTTTCCACTTGCCTCTAAAGAAATGTGTATTTGATGTTCAAGCATTCTTATTGGTTAGTTCAACTCTGATGACAATAAGGGGTGTTGTGATTGGCCCCGCTTGCAGATAGGGGGAGATCGCGAACGTCAGGTCTTCCCAGTATGAAAATGTGATGCAAGGGGTAGGTCACGTTCTGAATACTGTTTTCTATTTTCTATTTTACAATGTGTACAAGTTTGCTGTACGTTACTGATTTTATACATGTGTGGGTATATGGTACCTGTTAGGGATTGAGGGGCTTTCTGGGATGTGCTTTGGCATATGATTGCTGTAAATAATTGTGTTAGCTAGCATACACCGATGTCATGGTCACATAAGCCACGGCTAACACAGTTGTCTTCATGCTACAGATTTTGCCATCGACAGCCATCAACACTGTTAAGTCCTGCACAACTAACGTGCTGTTTCCCATTTAACAACAGGTATTTACACATGTTATATTTTGTATTGTATTTTTGTATTTTGTTCGCCCAGTATGAAAATGTGATGCAAGGGATTTTGCCATCGACAGCCATCAACACTGTTAAGTCCTGCACAACTAACGTGCTGTTTCCCATTTAACAACAGCAGAAATAAATGATGCTCAACTGGGACTACTGGCCGAAGTTATTTATTTTGTGAAAACACAACGCATGGCGAGTACATTATACATCTGTTACATATGCATAATCTTGGATGTCTAACTGACGACAGAGTCGGAGCAGGTCTCTTTGCTAATGCCACATTTGACTTTGACTGCGAGTTCAGCTCAGCTCATCAGAAAACCGGACCGGCCAATCTTCGTAGGGGGGGGCAGCCATTGCCCACTGATCAGCCAAAGTGTCATTATTCATTGGAATATGATGACATTGCTAAAGTACACAAATAACTAGTACAAAACAACTTTGCCATCGTTATGATGTCGTCAAGTTTAATTTAGAGCATGGTTTCCCAAACTCGGTCCTGGGGACCCCAAGGGGTGCACGTTTTGGTTTTTGCCCCAGCTAATTCAAATAATCAAAGCTTGATGATGAGTTCATTACTTGAATCAGCTGTGTAATGCTTGGACAAAAACCAAAACGTGCACCCCTTGGGGTCGGCAGGACTGAGTTTGGGAAACGCTGATTTAGAGAGATGGCAATGTTTTCATGAGCTAGCAAAGTTTGACAGAAATAGCTGGCAATGCTAACGTTAGCTAGCTAAAAATATTGTGCTCTCCCCTCAATCTTAGCTAGCTAGCTAAAGTTATACTGCATCTAAAGTCAATCTGGAGACATCACAATGATGACACCAATTGAGACTTCATCGAGTAGAATCCTCAGCTGGGCATCAGTCCTAAAACAAACGTTCAAAACAATTTTGTGACGAAACGTGCAACCAATGAATAGATTAGTATAACAGAGAAATCACCCCCAAAAATTGAATACAAGTCTTAACAGGTCCATGGGCCGCCGGCCATGTCACCTTTTTCATTGTTTTATTTTTAAATACAATTTTTTTTTGTGAGTGTGTGTCAATTTCGACCAGCCCACCCAACAAAAAATGGTCCAACCCATCTGACATTTGCCAGAATTGCCAAATGGCCGATCCACCACTGCAGTCTGAGCACATTGATTCCGAGAGGTCACACTCCCTCAGAGATGGCATACTATGTTGCACTCCATACACCTGCTCAACATACACACAGTAGAGACACCAGTGTTTCCCCTATATTCCCCTGAAGGAGATGATTGTGGACTACAGGAAAAGGAGGACCGAGCACGCCCCCAATCTCATCGACGGGGCTATAGTGGAGCAGGTTGAGAGCTTCAAGTTCCTTGGCGTCCACATCACCAACAAACTATCATGGTCCATGCACACCAAGACTGTTGTGAAGAGGGCACGACAAAACCTATTCCCCCTCAGGAGACTGAAAATATTTGGCATGGGTCCTCAGATCCTCAAAAGGTTTTACAACTGCACCATCGAGAGCATCCTGACGGGTTGCATCACTGCCTGGTATGGCAACTGCTCGGCCTCCGACCGCAAGGCACTACGGCCCAGTACATCATCAAGCTTCCCGCCGTTCAGAACCTCTATACCAGGCGGTGTCAGAGGAAGGCTCTAAAAATTGTCAAAGACTCCAGCCACCCTAGTCATAGACTGTTCTCTCTGCTATTGCACGGCAAGCGGTACGGAAACGCCAAGTCTAGGTCCAAAAGGCTTCTAAACAGCTTCTACCCCCAAGCCATAAGACTCCTGAACAGCTAATCAAATGGCTACCCAGACTATTTGCATTGCCCCCCGCCCTCTTTTACGCTGCTGCTACTCTTACCAGCACTCCTTGTATATAGCCCCGCTATTTATTGCTGCTCTTCAATTATGTGTTATTCTTATCTCTTAAAATTGGTATTTTCTTAAAACTGCATTGTTGGTTAAGGGCTTGTAAGTAAGCATTTCACTGTAAGGTCTATCTGTTGTATTCGGCGCATGTGACAAATAAAATGTTATTTCATTTGAAATCGGCAGACAACTCAGCTCTTGCGTGTTGTGACAATCAAGTACCTTATAGTCATTTTGATAGTCATCTTGTGTCCTGAGGATAGTTTATTTATTTGATTTGATTTATTTGATTTATTCATTATGCAGCGGTACCCCGCTGCTGCTAAATCGTTGCCGCCACTCCAATCGTTGCCGCCACTCCCAAAATTATTTTGTTTTAAAAAAGGTTTCTACCGAGACACACATTTAAGATCAGAGTAACAAGTTACAGTGTATATGTGTAGCATTTTCTTTGTTTCGTTTTTTCAATTAGGTAAATGGAGATGGCAGACCCCGTGCTTCAGCCTATTATTTAAAGCCGCTATTCTGCTTCACTTAGGCTACAGGTTATAATATTTTAAATGGGAAATTATATTTCAGCTTAAATATGTGTCAATAAACTTTCATTTTAATTCATTTTGAAATATAATGTCCTTTTAAAAAGTCACCAGAAGCAACCTTACGTTTGCCACTGCAGCTGAAAAACAAATCCTAGGGGAAACACCACGCACGCGCACACACACACACACACGCACACACACACGCCATGCTATGTTGCACTCAATACACCTGCTCACCACCTATATTTGTTCATCCTTTGAGCCTCCAGAGAGGTGGGAGTTATTTTGTTGCAGGTTTATAGTTACAGGGAGCCATCTAGTGGCCATCCATGTTAGATTAAAATCCTCTTTATAAACCTAACCAGAACCCCAGTGCATTAGCATTTCCCTCCACGTGATTAGCAGTTTCACTGATCTTCTGCTAGGTGGCAACAGAAAGAATACTTCATGTTTGTTTATATTCTTGAGGACTGATTACATTTACATTTTGATCATTTAAGAGACACGTATTTACAATCAGTGCAAATGGGTCTTTGCAAATACAAAATGAAAGAAGTGGAAGAGGTGACTTGATTACTGTAAATCATACACTTGTTTTGTTTCAGCTGTAATTGTGTGTGTAATTTGTTGTACAGTCACTGGGGAAGCTAAATTACATAGCGTGCCTTTAAAGGTTTCTGTTGCTCATTGACCTGACTGCTAACAGGGAATTCTCGTATACTGTGTGGCCTGTGGCTTGACATTGCATTGAATCTTTCTCCGTATCTAACTAACAGTGTGGTCTAGACTCTAGGTCTCAGAAATACAGGTGGCATACATCAGGCTCAAACTTCTACACTACAAGGTAATGCTGTGGCCTGTGAATGGAAGATGTTACAAGGCAGGACTGCTCATTACCGTGAGAAGTCAAAGACTTAATTATGCACTATTAAATATAGATTACTAGTCTATTAGCTAAATCCCTATAGGAAGTCAAGAGCTATGTATCTCTTTGTATTCAATGAAGGGAACATATGCCTTTCACTATGCAAAAAGCTGTATCACTCATTTACAAATTTCTCTTCTCACATCTCTCTTCTCTCAGCGGTTGTGAGAGGAGACTATCACATCTACAACATTTCTCCATTCACACAGAGTAGGCTAATACACAGTTCACTGGCACCCTTAAGAGCAAATTAACATCTAAAAATAACAATTTTGTTGATTGTAGAGATGATGGGATGTTCCTTCTATTGAGGAACTACCGCTGGAAAAATACAGTGCAGACTGACCCTGGTTTGTACTCATTTTAATTTAACAGCTCTTCACTGTGATTGGGCTGAGTTCATTCCTCTTAATTACGCCTCATGTGGCTGTCTTTAATTGCTAATAAGCTTTGGCAGCAGATCGCAACAAACCTGGGTTTAAATAGTATTTGATCTCTTTCATATACTTTGACCGTTTGCTCTAGCCTGCCTAGAGTGCCATGTGGGCGGGGGTTTACAGTTTTGGGAGTGTTCTATTGACCCAGACAAGCTCAATCAAGCCCGAATAAAGTATTTAAATGATTTAAAATAGTATTTGAACCCAGGTCTGGAGAGTGAATTAGAGATTGAACCTGCAGTGCGCTCAATATACTGTCCAAAGAGGAAATGTGTGTGTGTGTGTGTGTGTGTGTGTGTGTGTGTGTGTGTGTGTGTGTGTGTGTGTGTGTGTGTGTGCGCGCGTGCGTGCGCGTGTGTGTGTGTTCTCATTCTACTGCCCAGAGAGTAGAGCAGAGAACCCATTATGAATTCCATTGTCTTTGTTCTGCCTACTCAACCCAGTCCAGTGGGCTTAAAATAAAACAGTAAGATTCAGTCATTATCATGGATTTCTAAAGGGTAATGAAGACGAAAACAACAACAATATGCTACACAGCAAATTCTCCAGTATTAAATTAACACGGCATGTGCGGACCTGTATAGTAGTGATGCGCGGGTTGACTCATAACCCGAAGTCCCGGAGGTTATATCTTTATGAAGGGCAGGTGGGTGGTGGGGGGGCGGTTATATCTTTATGAAGGGCAGGTGGGTGGTGGGTGGTGGGCGGTTATATCTTTATGAAGGGCGGGTGGGCGGTGAGCGGTTATATCTTTATGAAGGGCGGGTGGGCGGTGAGCGGTTATATCTTTATGAAGGGCGGGTGGGTGGTGGGCGGTTATATCTCTATGAAGGGCGGGTGGGCGGTTATATCTTTATGAAGGGCGGGTGGGCGGTGAGCGGTTATATCTTTATGAAGGGCGGGTGGGCGGTTATATCTTTATGAAGGGCGGGTGGGCGGTGAGCGGTTATATCTTTATGAAGGGCGGGTGGGCGGTTATATCTTTATGAAGGGCGGGTGGGAGGTGGGGGGCGGTTATATCTCTATGAAGGGCGGGTGGGCGGTTATATCTTTATGAAGGGCGGGTGGGCGGTGAGCGGTTATATCTTTATGAAGGGCGGGTGGGCGGTTATATCTTTATGAAGGGCGGGTGGGAGGTGGGGGGCGGTTATATCTTTATGAAGGGCAGGTGGGTGGGTGGCGGTTATATCTCTATGAAGGGCGGGTGGGTGGTGGGCGGTTATATCTCTATGAAGGGCGGGTGGGCGGTTATATCTTTATGAAGGGCGGGTGGGTGGTGGGCGGTTATATCTCTATGAAGGGCGGGTGGGCGGTTATATCTTTATGAAGGGCGGGTGGGCGGTGAGCGGTTATATCTTTATGAAGGGCGGGTGGGCGGTTATATCTTTATGAAGGGCGGGTGGGTGGTGGGCGGTTATATCTCTATGAAGGGCGGGTGGGCGGTTATATCTTTATGAAGGGCGGGTGGGCGGTGAGCGGTTATATCTTTATGAAGGGCGGGTGGGCGGTTATATCTTTATGAAGGGCGGGTGGGAGGTGGGGGGCGGTTATATCTTTATGAAGGGCAGGTGGGTGGGTGGCGGTTATATCTTTATGAAGGGCAGGTGGGTGGTTATATCTTTATGAAGGGCAGGTGGGTGGTGGGGGGCGGTTATATCTTTATGAAGGGCAGGTGGGTGGTGGGGGGCGGTTATATCTTTATGAATGGCAGGTGGGTGGTGGGGGGCGGTTATATCTTTATGAAGGGCGGGCGGCGAGGTGGGGGGCGGTTATATCTTTATGAAGGGCGGGCGGCGAGGTGGGGGGCGGTTATATCTTTATGAAGGGCAGGTGGGTGGTGGGGGGCGGTTATATCTTTATGAAGGGCAGGTGGGTGGTGGGGGGCGGTTATATCTTTATGAAGGGCAGGTGGGTGGTGGGGGGCGGTTATATCTTTATGAAGGGCAGGTGGGTGGTGAGCGGTTATATCTTTATGAAGGGCAGGTGGGCGGTTATATCTTTATGAAGGGCAGGTGGGTGGTGGGCGGTTATCTCTTTATGAAGGGCGGTGAGCGGTTATATCTTTATGAAGGGCGGGTGGGCGGTGAGCGGTTATATCTTTATGAAGGGCAGGTGGGTGGTGGGCGGTTAAATCTTTATGAAGGGCAGGTGGGCGGTTATCTCTTTATGAAGGGCGGGTGGGTGGTGGGCGGTTATATCTTTATGAAGGGCAGGTGGGTGGTTATATCTTTATGAAGGGCAGGTGGGTGGTGGGGGGGCGGTTATATCTTTATGAAGGGCAGGTGGGTGGTGGGGGGCGGTTATATCTTTATGAAGGGCAGGTGGGTGGTGGGGGGCGGTTATATCTTTATGAAGGGCAGGTGGGTGGTGGGGGGCGGTTATATCTTTATGAAGGGCAGGTGGGTGGTGGGGGGCGGTTATATCTTTATGAAGGGCAGGTGGGTGGTGGGGGGCGGTTATATCTTTATGAAGGGCAGGTGGGTGGTGAGCGGTTATATCTTTATGAAGGGCAGGTGGGCGGTTATATCTTTATGAAGGGCAGGTGGGTGGTGGGCGGTTATCTCTTTATGAAGGGCGGGTGGGCGGTTATATCTTTATGAAGGGCGGGTGGGCGGTGAGCGGTTATATCTTTATGAAGGGCAGGTGGGTGGTGGGCGGTTAAATCTTTATGAAGGGCAGGTGGGCGGTTATATCTTTATGAAGGGCGGGTGGGTGGTGGGCGGTTATATCTTTATGAAGGGCAGGTGGGTGGTTATATCTTTATGAAGGGCAGGTGGGTGGTGGGGGGGCGGTTATATCTTTATGAAGGGCAGGTGGGTGGTGGGCGGTTATATCTTTATGAAGGGCAGGTGGGTGGTGGGCGGGTATATCTTTATGAAGGGCAGGTGGGCGGTTATATCTTTATGAAGGGCAGGTGGGTGGTGAGGGGCGGTTATATCTTTATGAAGGGCAGGTGGGTGGTGGGGGGCGGTTATATCTTTATGAAGGGCGGGTGGGAGGTGGGCGGTTATATCTTTATGATGGGCAGGTGGGTGGGGGGCGGTTATATCTTTATGAAGGGCAGGTGGGCGGTTATATCTTTATGAAGGGCAGGTGGGTGGTGAGGGGCGGTTATATCTTTATGAAGGGCAGGTGGGTGGTGGGGGGCGGTTATATCTTTATGAAGGGCGGGTGGGTGGTGAGCGGTTATATCTTTATGAAGGGCAGGTGGGTGGTGGGCGGTTATATCTTTATGAAGGGCAGTTGGGCGGTGGGAGGTTATATCTTTATGAAGGTGGGTGGGTGGTGGGCGGTTATATCTTTATGAAGGGCAGGTGGGTGGTGGGGGGCGGTTATATCTTTATGAAGGGCAGGTGGGTGGTGGGGGGCGGTTATATCTTTATGAAGGGCAGGTGGGTGGTGGGGGGCGGTTATATCTTTATGAAGGGCAGGTGGGCGGTTATATCTTTATGAAGGGCAGGTGGGTGGTGGAGGGCAGTTATATCTTTATGAAGGGCAGGTGGGTGGTTATATCTTTATGAAGGGCAGGTGGGTGGTGGGGGGGCGGTTATATCTTTATGAAGGGCAGGTGGGTGGTGGGGGGCGGTTATATCTTTATGAAGGGCAGGTGGGTGGTGGGGGGCGGTTATATCTTTATGAAGGGCAGGTGGGTGGTGGGGGGCGGTTATATCTTTATGAAGGGCAGGTGGGTGGTGGGGGGCGGTTATATCTTTATGAAGGGCAGGTGGGTGGTGGGGGGCGGTTATATCTTTATGAAGGGCAGGTGGGTGGTGAGCGGTTATATCTTTATGAAGGGCAGGTGGGCGGTTATATCTTTATGAAGGGCAGGTGGGTGGTGGGGGGCGGTTATATCTTTATGAAGGGCAGGTGGGTGGTGGGGGGCGGTTATATCTTTATGAAGGGCAGGTGGGTGGTGAGCGGTTATATCTTTATGAAGGGCAGGTGGGCGGTTATATCTTTATGAAGGGCAGGTGGGTGGTGGGCGGTTATCTCTTTATGAAGGGCGGGTGGGCGGTTATATCTTTATGAAGGGCGGGTGGGCGGTGAGCGGTTATATCTTTATGAAGGGCAGGTGGGTGGTGGGCGGTTAAATCTTTATGAAGGGCAGGTGGGCGGTTATATCTTTATGAAGGGCGGGTGGGTGGTGGGCGGTTATATCTTTATGAAGGGCAGGTGGGTGGTTATATCTTTATGAAGGGCAGGTGGGTGGTGGGGGGGCGGTTATATCTTTATGAAGGGCAGGTGGGTGGTGGGCGGTTATATCTTTATGAAGGGCAGGTGGGTGGTGGGCGGGTATATCTTTATGAAGGGCAGGTGGGCGGTTATATCTTTATGAAGGGCAGGTGGGTGGTGAGGGGCGGTTATATCTTTATGAAGGGCAGGTGGGTGGTGGGGGGCGGTTATATCTTTATGAAGGGCGGGTGGGAGGTGGGCGGTTATATCTTTATGATGGGCAGGTGGGTGGGGGGCGGTTATATCTTTATGAAGGGCAGGTGGGCGGTTAAAGCTTTATGAAGGGCAGGTGGGTGGTGAGGGGCGGTTATATCTTTATGAAGGGCAGGTGGGTGGTGGGGGGCGGTTATATCTTTATGAAGGGCGGGTGGGTGGTGAGCGGTTATATCTTTATGAAGGGCAGGTGGGTGGTGGGCGGTTATATCTTTATGAAGGGCAGTTGGGCGGTGGGAGGTTATATCTTTATGAAGGTGGGTGGGTGGTGGGCGGTTATATCTTTATGAAGGGCAGGTGGGTGGTGGGGGGCGGTTATATCTTTATGAAGGGCAGGTGGGTGGTGGGGGGCGGTTATATCTTTATGAAGGGCAGGTGGGTGGTGGGGGGCGGTTATATCTTTATGAAGGGCAGGTGGGCGGTTATATCTTTATGAAGGGCAGGTGGGTGGTGGAGGGCAGTTATATCTTTATGAAGGGCAGGTGGGTGGTGGGGGGCGGTTATATCTTTATGAAGGGCAGGTGTGTCACGATCGTCTTGTGGATAATGAGTGGACCAAGGCGCAGCGTGTGAAAAATACATACTCCTTTTAATAGAGACGAGTGAAACACGAAAACGAACACTTATAACAAAACTAAACAACAAACGACCGTGAAGCTACAAACGTAAGTGCAATACAAAAGCTACAAACGTTCTACATAGACAATTACCCACAAACACATAATGCCTATGGCTGCCTTAAATATGGCTCCCAATCAGAGACAAATGAAAGACAGCTGTCTCTGATTGAGAACCACTCAGGCAACCATAGACTTACCTAGACACATTCACTAACCACAACCCCATACACTAAACCCAACACCCCCTTTACCATATAACCACCCAAGACGAGACAAAACACAAACATTCCCCATGTCACACCCTGGCTTAACTAAAATAATAAAGAAAACAAAGAATACTAAGGCCAGGGCGTGACAGTAGCCCCCCCCCCAAAGGTGCGGACTCCGGCCGCAAAACCTAACACAGAAGGGGAGGGTCCGGGGTGGGCCTTCCTATGGCGGCGGCTCGGGTGCGGAACGTGACCCCCACTCCACCATTGTCAATACCAGCTTTGGTGTCTCTGGTAGATCCTGGCTGACTGGCGGCTCTGGAAGATCCTGGCTGGCTAGCGGCTCTGGCAGATCCTGGCTGACTGGCGGCTCTGGCAGATCCTGGCTGACTGGCGGCTCTGGCAGATCCTGGCTGGCTGGCGGCTTTGGCGGCTCCTGACTGGCTGGCGGCTCTGGCGGCTCCTGACTGGCTGGCGGCTCTGGCGGCTCCTGACTGGCTGGCGGCTCCTGACTGGCTGGCGGCTCTGGCGGCTCCTGACTGGCTGGCGGCTCTGGCGGCTCCTGACTGGCTGGCGGCTCTGGCGACTCCTGACTGGCTGGCGGCTCTGGCGGCTCCTGACTGACGAACGGCTCTGACGGCTCGGGACAGACGGGCGGCTCTAATGGCGCTGGGCAGACGGATGGCTCAGATGGCGCTGGGCAGACGGATGGCTCAGATAGCGCTGGGCAGACGGATGGCTCAGATGGCGCTGGGCAGACGGATGGCTCAGATGGCGCTGGGCAGACGGATGGCTCAGATGGCGCTGGGCAGACGGATGGCTCAGATGGCGCTGGGCAGACGGATGGCTCAGATGGCGCTGGGCAGACGGACGGCTCAGATGGTGCTGGGCAGACGGATGGCTCAGACGGCGCTGGGCAGGCAGGCAGCTCAGACGGCGCTGGGCAGACGAGCAGTGCAGGCGGCGTTGGGCAGACGGCCGACTCTGACCTGCTGAGGCGCACAGTAGGCCTGGTGCGTGGTGCCAGAACTGGTGGTACCGGACTGGAGACACGCACCTCAAGGCTAGTGCGGGGAGCAGGAACAGGGCACACTGAATTCTCGAGGCGCACTATAGGCCTGGTGCGTGGTACCGGAACTGGTGGTACCGGGCTGGGGACACGCACCTGAAGGCTAGTGCGGGGAGAAGGAACATGGCATACTGGACCCTGGAGACGCACATTAGGCCTAGTGCGTGGTGCCGGAACTGGTGGTACCGGGCTGTGGACACGCATCTCAGGGCTAGTGCGGGGAGAAGGAACAGGGCATACTGGACCCTGGAGACGCACATTAGGACTAGTGCGTGGTGCCGGAACTGGTGGTACCGGGCTGGGAACACGCATCTCAGGGCTAGTGCGGGGAGCAGCAACAGGATGCACAGGACTCTGGAGACGCACAGGAGGCTTGGTGCGTGGTGTAGGCACTGGAGGTAATAGGCTGGAGACACGCACCACAGGGCTAGTGCGTGGAGGAGGAACAGGGCTCTGGAGACGCACAGGAAGCCTGATGCGTGGTGTAGGCACTGGTGGTACTGGGCTGGGGCGGGGAGGTGGCGCCGGAAATACCGGACCGTGCAGGCGTACTGGCTCCCTTGAGTACTGAGCCTGCCCAACCTTACCTGGTTGTATGCTCCCCGTAGCCCGACCAGTGCGGGGAGGTGGAATAACCCGCACTGGGCTGTGTAGGCGAACCGGGGACACCATGCGTAAGGCTGGTGCCATGTATGCCGGCCCGAGGAGACGCACTGGAGGCCAGATGCGTTGGGCCGGCTTCATGACATCCGGCTCAATACTCAATCTAGCCCTGCCAGTGCGGGGAGGTGGAATAACCCGCACCGGGCTATGCACACGTACAGGAGACACCGTGCGCTCTACCGCATAACACGGTGTCTGCCCGTACTTTCGCGCTCCACGGTAAGCTCGGGGAGTTGGCGCAGGTCTCCTACCTGACTTCGCCACACTCCCTTGTAGCCTCTCCCCAATAATTTTTTTGTGCTGACTCACAGGCTTCCTACCGCGTCGTCGTGCTGCCTCCATTCGCCGGTATCCCTCCTCGCACTGTTCCAGAGAATCCCAGGCGGGCTCCGGCATTCGCCCTGGGTCGATCGCCCACCTGTCGATCTCCTCCCACGTAGTATAGTCCAGATCCTGCTCCCATTGCCATAAATCCTGTGTATGTTCCTGCTGCCGCTTGACACGCTGCTTGGTCCCGTTCTGGTGGGTGATTCTGTCACGATCGTCTTGTGGATAATGAGTGGACTAAGGCGCAGCGTGTGAAAAATACATACTCCTTTTAATAGAGACGAGTGAAACACGAAAACGAACACTTATAACAAAACTAAACAAAACAAACGACCGTGAAGCTACAAACGTAAGTGCAATACAAAAGCTACAAACGTTCTACATAGACAATTACCCACAAACACATAATGCCTATGGCTGCCTTAAATATGGCTCCCAATCAGAGACAAATGAAAGACAGCTGTCTCTGATTGAGAACCACTCAGGCAACCATAGACTTACCTAGACACATTCACTAACCACAACCCCATACACTAAACCCAACACCCCCTTTACCATATAACCACCCAAGACGAGACAAGACACAAACATTCCCCATGTCACACCCTGACCTAACTAAAATAATAAAGAAAACAAAGAATACTAAGGCCAGGGCGTGACAAGGTGGGCGGTTATATCTTTATGAAGGGCAGGTGGGTGGTGGTGAGCGGTTATATCTTTATGAAGGGCAGGTGGGCGGTTATATCTTTATGAAGGGCAGGTGGGTGGTGAGCGGTTATATCTTTACATCTATAGGCTACATTGTGGTTCTTCTTTCATTGTTTTAGGCTGTCTGGCATTAGGGCATAAGACTAAGCTTTCTGGCCTAACTGTATGCACGCCAAATAGCCTATACACGGAAATCACCAAATGCTTTTGGGAATGGGCAGAAAAACTTAACGCCAATCCATGGAGGCAAAAAGGACAATGGCGGAGTTTATTTCAATAAGAGAAAATCTGCGAAAGAAGAGTTGAAAATAAAGAGAAAGGAGGGACAGAAAAGTAATGTTTTGGAAAGATTTTGTGAAGCGGTAGAAGAGGATGATAGCAATGTCGGCTATGTTATGTGTGACGATTGAGGCACTATAGAAATAATCACAAGACAGGGACTTCAAATAGGCCTATGGCACGTCAAGGGAACTGAAGCCTACTGTCAGTTGGGTACAATGGAAAATGTTATCTGGACATTGAACGTAGGACTCTAACCTCTCACATAGCCTTAATATTAACTACTGCAGAATTAAGCATTTCTTGCAGTAAAATACTACACCAAATGTAGGCAAAAATGTTACTGGAACAGGAGGGGAGAAATATGATTTCTTTCTTTCAGCATCTTGAGAGAATGCTAATGCTCAGATACCATCTGTAGATGTGCTATCTTTATCAGCATCATAAAAGCTGATAGTATTTCAACCACATAAAATATGCATCTAAGCCAAACGGAAATGTTAGCAGAAACATGTTGGGTCATTTTCATAGCTTTCTATTTCCTGATGTCATTTGGAAATTTTGCACAGAATATCTTCACCGGTCAGTAAACTTCTTTGCTCCGCAAAAGAAGATGACAGAGAAAACTTTACCGATGTCAGCTAGATTGAAGCATTCATTTATGACATGGTGAAAAGGGTTTATTTAGTCATCTAGGGCAACATATAATGACAAAAGAGAAGCTACGTATATCTAATTATAGACAAGTTGACTAACAAATAGCCTACCAAAATATCGGAAATTATAAACAGAAACATATCTAAAAGAAAATCCTGCACCCCCTGTCAAAAAATAATTTCCCTGTCTTTGACTGTAGCCTATAGCGCATTTTCTATATTTGCGGGTTGTGGTTGGGTGTGGGCCTCAGATTTGTACTTTATTACCACAGTCAGGTGGTTGCAGATAGGTTATTAGCAATTGAGGGCGGGTGTGGTTGAGCAAACAGCTGACCCATGCACCACTACTATATAGACACTGAACAGTGTTGAATTAACATTAGCGTAAAGCTTTATTTGCATATTTCCCAGAATGCCTTGCTTTTCGAGTGCATTATAGAGTTACCACCTATGACTGAATTTGTTAGTGACAGAGACATGCTTGTTGCATACTTCCATTTTCAGTCCCATAGGCTTCACCAAGTGAGAACCTAAGTGAATATGCTATAATTATTATTTAACACAATAGAATATGTATTTCATAAGGCTTTATTTTGAGGGCTTACACTCTAAAAAAATATTGGGTTGTTTGGATGACCCAACTGCTGGGTTGCAAGTAGTGATGTTACGTTTGATGCCTGCACTCCAAGGCATGTGTCGAAATCGCTAAGCAGTTTACTTCTAAGCAGTGTACCGATGCCTGTATCACTTTTTTACAAGCACGTGATCAATGATGTCTGAAACATGTTTCATCAAAAAAACACCTAATTGGTTTGGTATTGGTTTGGTAATAGACATAAAGGCTGCGCACGTGCTACAGGGTGTGGGACGTCATCTATAATAATTTGGCTGCTCAGGAAGTTATTGTTGGTGACCCGTGAGAGTAAATGTCAGTCCGGTTCATCTCTTCTGTTGAATTGTTATCACATTACGGTTGAATACTGGCACGTTTGTAGCATTAACGAAGCTTACAGAAGTGTATGAGTTCCTTAAAAACCTATCCAAATCCCAATGTTATATCCCCAGTCGGTTTGTAACTAGTGATGGGAAAACGAAGCTTCTTGATGCATTGAGGCATTCCAGACAATTGTGTCGAAATAGTTTCATTACTCGAGGCTTTGAGCAAAACAGTGTACACTAGTGGGACCTGCTGGTCAAAAGAATTTATAATAATTAATATATGATGTCCCGCACGACATATCGCGTACGAAGGGTATTGTTTTTATCTTCTACTGAAACAAATACCAAACCAATCAGGTGGTTGTTTCGACGAAACAAAGCTTTGGACATCATTGATCACTTCACTCTGATAAAGTGATGCAGGTATCGGCACACTGCTTCGAAAGTAAACTTCTAAGCGATTTCTATGCATGCCTCGGAGCTCCAGTATCAAACGTATCAACACTAATAGTAACCACTTTGTTGCAATGTGTAAATGATCATGTTAATAGTTTTGTATTAGAATATGTAATGTCCAATAATATTCAAGGAAAATGTAACATTGCAGTGCACAAACTTAACCTGACCAACAGGAATTACATTTACTCTCACAGGTGGCCAAAAGTAACTATCTAAAAGCCACACGCCTCCTGAAAGTAACCAAAGACAAAGCAATAACAGGATTTTTGAAATGTTTACAAATGTATGTTTTTAAAAAAACGTTGCTATGAGACTCGAAATTGAGCGCAGGTGCATCCTTTATCCATTGATCATCCTTAAGATGTTTCTACAACTTTGTTGGAGTCCACCTGTGGTAAATTCAATTGATTGGACATGATTTGGAAAGGCACACACCTGTCTATATAAAGTCCTACAGTTGACAGTGCATGTCAGAGCAGAAACCAAACCATGAGGTTGAAGGAATTGTCCGTGGAGCCCTGAGACAGGATTGTGTTGAGGCACAGATCTGGGGAAGGGTACCAAAAACATTTTTGCAGAATTGAAGGTCCCCAAGAATGCAGTGGCCTCCATCATTCTTAAACGGAAGAAGTTTGGAACCACCAAGATTCTTCCTAGAGCTGTCTGCCCGGCCAAACATAGCAATCGCGGGAGAAGGGCCTTGGTCAGAGAGGTGACAGAGCTCCAGAGTTCCTCTGTGAAGATGGGGAAAACCTTCCAGAAGGACAACAATCTCTGCAGCGCTCCATCAATCAGGCCTTTATGGTAGAGTGGCCAGAAGGAAGCCACTCCTTAGTAAAAGGCACATGACAGCCCAATTGCCAAAAGGCACCTAAAGGACTCTCAGACCATGAGAAACAAGATTCTTTGGTCTGATGACACCAAGAATGAACTCTTTGGCCTGAATGTCAAGCTTCATGTCTGGAGGAAACCAGGCACCGCTCATCACCTGGCCAATATCATCCCTACGGTGAAGCATGTTGATGGCAGCATCATGCTGTGGGGATGTATTTCAGTGGCAGGGACTGGGAGACTAGTCAGGATCGCGGGAAAGATGAATGGAGCTACTGTAAGTACAGAGAGATCCTTGATGAAACCCTGCTCCAGAGCGCTCTACACTATAGTGACGTCGAAGGAGATGGTTGCCGTTTTACGATCCCGTAACCAGTTATGCTATTCTGTTTGTTTTTTCACGTTATTTGTAACTTATTTTGTACATAATGTTTCTGCCACCGTGTCTTATGACCGAAAAGAGCTTCTAGATATCAGGACAGCGATTACTTACCCCGTACTGAGGAATACTTTTTCTTCAATGAGTAGGACAGGAAGGATTTACTTCAGACGCCCGACAATGCCCTCATCCCGTCATTGGCAGGAGAAAGAGATGGAGGTATCGGGGATGACGGTCCGGGTGCCATGTAAGGTTCCGTCGCGGAGAGGGTCATTTACCTTTACCATCGGTCCTATTAGCCAACGTACAATCAATCAATAATAAAATAGACAAGCTTCGATCACGTATATCCTACCAACGGGACATTAAAAACTGTAATATCTTATGTTTCATCGTGTCGCGGCTGAACGACGACATGAATAACATACAGCTGGCGGGGTTTAAGCTTTTCGGCAGGATAGAACAGCAGCCTCTGGTAAGACAAGGGGTGGCGGTCTATGTATATTTGTAAACAACAGCTGGAAATCTAAGGAAGTCTCGAGGTTTTGATAGCCTGAGGTAGAGGATCTCATGATAAGCTGTAGAAAACACTATTTACCAAGATAGTTTTCACCTGCATTTTTCGTAGTTGTCTATATACCACCACAAACCGATGGTGGCACAAAGATCGCACTCAATGAGCTGTACACGGCCATAAGCAAACAGGAAAAAATGCATCCAGAGGTGGCGCTCCTTGTGGCCGGGGACTTTAATGCAGGGAAACTCAAATCCGTTTTACCTAATTCCTACCAGCATGTTAAATGTGCAACCAGAGGGACAAAAAACTCTAGACCACCTTTACTCCACACACAGATATGCATACAAAGCTCTCCCTCGCTCTCCATTTGGCAAATCTGACCATAATTCTATCCTCCTGATTCCTGCTTACAAGCAAAAACGAAAGCAGGAAGCACCAGTGACTCGGTCAATAAGATAGTGGTCAGATGAAACAGATGCTAAGATACAGGACTGTTTTGCTAGCACAGACTGGAATATGTTACGGGATTCTTCCGAAACATCACCTCAGTCACTGGCTTCATCAATAAGTGCATCGATGCCGTCTTCCCCACAGTGACCGTACGTACATATCCCAATCAGAAGCAATGGATTACAGGCAACATCTGCACTGCGCTAAAGTGTAGAGCTGCTGCTTTCAACAAGCGGGACTCTAACCCGGAAGCTTATAAGAAATCCCGCTATGCCTTCCAACGAACCATCAAATAGTCACAGGACTAAGATTGAATCGTACTACACCTGCTCCGACGCTCGTCGGATGTGGCAGGGCTTGCAAACTATTACAGAACATAAAGGGAAGCACAGCCGCGAGCTGCCCAGTGACACGAGCCTACCAGACGACCTAAATTACTTCTATGCTCACTTTGAGGCAAGTAACACTGAAGCATGCATGACAGCATCAGCTGTTCCGGACGATGTGTGATCACGCTTTCCGTAGCCGAAATGAGTAAGACCTTTAAACAGATCAACATTCACAAGGCCGCAGGGCCAGACGGATTACCAGGATGTGTACTGCGAGCAACTGGCAAGTGTCACTGACATTTTCAACCTGTCCCTGACTGAATCTGTAATACCAACATGTTTCAAGCAGACCACCATAGTCCCCGTGCCCAAGAACACTAAGGTAACCTGCCTAAATGACTACCGACCCGTAGCACTCAAGTCTGTAGCCATGACGTGCTTTGAAAGTCTGGTCATGGCTCACATCAACATTATCCCAGAAACCCTAGACCCACTCCAATTTGCATACCGCCCCAACAGATCCACAGATGATGCAATCTCTATTGCACTCAACACTGCCCTTTCCCACCTGGACAAAAGAGACACCTACAGTTGAAGTCGAAAGTTTACATACAATTAGGTTGGAGTCATTAAAACTTGTTTTTCAACCACTCCACAAATTTCTTGTTAACAAACAAACTGTCGGTTAGGACATCTACCTTGTGCATGACACAAGTCATTAAAAAAAAAAATGTTTACAGAAAAATTATTTCACTTATAATTCACTGTATCACAATTCCAGTGGGTCAGAAGTTTACATACACTAAGTTGACTGTGCCTTTAAACAGCTTGGAAAATTCCAGAAAATGATGTCATGGCTTTCGAATCTTCTGATAGGCTAATTGACATAATTTGAGTCAATTGGAGGTGTACCTGTGGATGTATTTCAAGGCCTACCTTCAAAGTCAGTGCCTCTTTGCTTGACATCATGGGAAAATCAAAAGAAATCAGCCAAGACCTCAGAAAAACAATTATAGACCACAAGTCTGGTTCATATTTGGGAGTAATTTCCAAACACCTGAAGGTACCATATTCATCTGTACAAACAATAGTACGCAAGTATAAACACCATGGGACCACGCAGCCGTCATACCGCTCAGGAAGGAGATGCGTTCTGTCTACTAGAGATGAACGTACTTTGATGTGAAAAGTGCAAGTCAATCCCAGAACAACAGCAAAGGACCTTGTGAAGATGATGGAGGAAACCGGTACAAAAGTATCAATATCCACAGTAAAACGAGTCCTATATCGACATAACCTGAAAGGCCGCTCAGCAAGGAATAAGCCACTGCTCCAAAACCGCCATAAAAAAGCCACACTACGGTTTGCAACTGCACATGGGGACAAAGATCATACTTTTTGGAGAAATGTCCTCTGGTCTGATGAAACAAAAATAGAACTGTTTGGCCATAATGACCATCGTTATGTTTGGAGGAAAAAGGGGGAGGCTTACAAGCTGAAGAACACCATTCCAACCATGAAGCACGGGAGTGGCAGCATCATGTTGCGGGGGTGCTTTGCTGCAGGAGGGTCTGGTGCGCTTCACAAAATAGATGGCATCCCGAGGAAGGAAAATTATGTGGATATATTGAAGCAATATCTCAAGACATCAGTCAGGAAGTTAAAGCTTGGTCACAAATGGGTCTTCCAAATGGACAATGACCCCAAGCATACTTCCAAAGTTGTGGCAAAATGGCTTAAGGACAACAAAGTCAAGGTATACACAAAACCCTGACCTCAATCCTATAGAACATTTGTGGGCAGAACTGAAAAAGCGTGTGCGAGCATGGAGGCCTACAAACCTGACTCAGTTACACCAGCTCTGTCAGGAGGAATGGTCCAAAATTCACCCAACTTATTGTGGGAAGCTTGTGGAAGGCTACCCGAGACATTTGATGCAAGATAAACAATTTACTGGCAATGCCACCAAATACTAATTGAGTGCATGTAAACTTCTGACCCACTGGGAATTTGATGAAAAAAATAAAAGCTGAAATAAATCATTCTCTCTACTATTATTCTGACATTTCACATTCTTAAAATAAAGTGGTGATCCTAACTGAACTAAGACAGGGAATTTTTACTCTGATTAAATGTCAGGAATTGTGAAAAACTGAGTTTAAATGTATTTGGCTAAGGTGTATGTAAACTTCTGACTTAAACTGTATGTGAGAATGCTATTCATTAACTACAGCTCAGTGTTCAATACCATCGTGCCCTCAAAGCTAATCACTAAGCTAAGGACCTTGGGACTAAAAACCTCCCTCTGCAACTGGATCCTGGACTTCCTGACGGGCGGCCCCCAGGTGGTAAGGGTAGGTATCAACACATCCGCCACGCTGTTCTTCAACACAGGGGCCCCTCAGGGGTGCGTGCTCAGTCCAGTCCTGAACTCCCTGTTCACTCATGACTGCATGGCCAGGCACGACTCCAACACCATCATTAAGCATGCCGATGACACAACAGTGATCAGCCTGATCACCAACAACGATGAGACAGCCTATAGGGAGGAGGTCAGAGAACTGGCCATGTGGTGACAGGACAACAACCTCTCCCTCAATGTGATCAAGACAAAGGAGATGATTGTGGACTACAGGAAAAGTAGGACCGAGCACGCCCCCATTCTCATCGACGGGGCTGCAGTGGAGCAGGTTGAGAGCGTCAAGTTCCTTGGCGTCCACATCACCAACAGACTATCATGGTCCAAACACACTAAGACAGTCGTGAAGAGGGCACAACAAAGCCTATTCCCCCTCAGGAGACTGAAAATATTTGGCAATGGTCCTCAGATCCTCAAAAGGTTCTACAGCTGCACCATCGAGAGCATCCTGACTGGTCGCATCACTGCCTGGTATGGCAACTGCTCGGCCTCCGACCGCAAGGCATTACAGACGGTAGTGCGTACGGCCCAGTACATCACTGGGGCCAAGCTTCCTGCAATCCAGGACCTCTATACCACGAGGTATCAGAGGAAGGCCCTAAAAAGTATCAAAGACTCCAGCCACCCTAGTCATGGACTGTTCTCTCTGCTATTGCACGGCAAGCGGTACGGTAGCGCCAAGTCTAGGTCCAAATGGCTTCTTAACAGCTTCTACCTCCAAGCCATAAGACTCCTGAACAGCTAATCAAAGGGCTACCCAGACCCCTCTTTTATGCTGCTGCTACTCTCTGTTTATTATCTATGCATAGTCACTTTAACTCTACCTACATGTACATATTACCTCAATTACCTCGACTAACTGGTGCCCCCACACATTGACTCTGTACCGGTACCCCCTGTATATAGCCTCGCTATTGTTATTTTACTGCTGCTGTTTAAATATTTGTTACTTATATTTTCAATTTTTTTTTCTTAAAACTTCTTAAAGCGTTGTTGGTTAAGGGCTTGTAAGTAAGTATTTCATTTTAAGGTCTACACCTGATGTATTTGGCGCATGTGACAAATACAATTTGATTTGATTTGATTTTGACCTCAGACTGGGGCAAAGGTTCACCTTCCAACAGGACAACGCCCCTAAGCACACAGCCAAGACAACGCAGGAGTGGCTTAGGGACAAGTCTCTGAATGTCCTTGAGTGGCCCAGCCAGAGCCCGGACTTGAACCCGATCAAACATCTCTTGAGAGACCTGAAAATAGCTGTGCAGCAACGCTCCCCATCCAACCTGACAGAGCTTGAGAGGTTCTGCAGAGAGGTATGGAGAAACTCCCCAAATACAGGTGCAACGCTTGTAGCGTCATAGCCAAGAAGACTCGAGGCTGTATTTGCTGCCAAAGGTGCTGCAACAAAGTACTGAATAAAGGGTCTGAATACTTATGCAAATGGTATATTTCAGTTTTTGATTTTTTTAAAATAAATTTTCTAAAATGTCTAAAAAACTGTTTTTGCTTCGTCTTTATGGGGTATTGTGTGCAGATTGATGAGGAAACAAAACAATTTAATACATTTTAGAATAAGGATGTATCGTAAGAAATTGTGGAGAAAGTGAAGGAATGGTACCAAACACCTCAAACACATGGAAACAACGGTTGACTCTGTTCCATTGATTACTCCTATAGCTCCCGCCACCAGCCTCCTCTGATGTATATTACAGGCTAATCGTGATTTACAATCTTTCATAAGTGTGTTTTGATTGTATTCTGAAGGTGATGTAAATGAGTCCTGTCTCATGTCCAACCCATGCTGTTAAGGAAGATTTGTAACTTCAATTGATGGTGGTATTGTCACGATCGTGTGGAGGAGAGACGGACCAAAACGCAGCATGAGGAAAATAAGCCATCTTCTTTTAATTAAACGAACGAAGATGAACATGAAACGAAAACACTATTACAAACAAACAAAACAACAAATGATCGTGAAGCTAAATAACGCAAGTGCCCAGACAAGCAACAAACGTTAAACAAGACAACTACCCACAAAAGCCTACTGCCTATGGCTACCTTAAATATGGCTCCCAATCAGAGACAAATTAATGACAGCTGTCTCTGATTGAGACCCAATCTAGGCAGCCATAGACATAACTAGACAACCTCACAATTATCTATCCCATACACAATACAACACCCATAGACTAAACAAAACACACACAACATACAATGCCCACCCCAACTCACGCCCTGACCAACTAAACATAATCAAAATAACATAAAAATAGGTCAGGAACGTGACAGGTATAATAGGTATAAGGGTGTTATAATATTATCCCCCAAGAAAAAATATTTCAGTGACCTCAGCTGTAAGTGCTATAACAATGTTCAATTTGGTGGGTATTTTTGTAGGCTACAGGGGAGGCCATACACATTAGAAAAATTACTTCAATATTACACTCGATGATGTTGTCAAAGCCTTGGAAGCCATTATGTAGCTTGCAAACTCCAATGTGGGTGTGTTGAAGGGTGCAACAAGGTCCTGTGGGCATTGCACAGTAAATGTTGAGATAACCAAAAACTGACATGAAGTGGTCAACATGTTAGCCTAAATCTTTGTAAATACAGTTTGGTTTGACTAGAAGTCACTGGGTTTTTACCATACAATTTTAAAGATTGTCCATGCAGTTTCAAACACTGGTAATGATAGGTTATATACTGTATCTAGGGAAATCATGAGGTCTATATGGAATAGTGTTCAGGCTGCTGCAAACTGTGAGACTCATCTTGCTTACTTTACAGTTTAAAATGTACTATCTAATAATCAGCAAGTGTAGTCTGTCATAGGCAACGTGAGTGTTGTAAAGATATAGACTCTGCCGCACGAGCATGCTTTTGCGGCACAGTCAATAGCGCGCTGGACTTCGGGCTAGAAGGTCGAGGGTTCGAGACCTGCTCCCTGCCTGTTTCATTACAGTATGTTTAGTTGAAATAGGCCTACTGAATGAGAGAAGTAACTGACTGACATTAATACCTGCCTAACTAATTCAATATTTTAAATATCAAGTATTAAGTTGTCTTTACAAAATAAAGCAACATGACATTTTCTTATTCTCTCTATTCAGCCGCACTGACATTCACCCTGACAACAGGGTATATGCTGCGTTGATAAGGGCAACGAAAGTTTCAGCACTTGCCTTCCTCGCTGATGACAGAAACATTCTGCATCTCTGGAGCGACCTTTTGAACCGCATTTTTAATTACGGCGTTCGGTCCAGTTTCGGTCAGGTGGTTCTCGTTCGCTGCTGTCCACACCGGATCATCCCGCTCGGTGACTATGACCGAGACAACTGCCGTCTTCCGTCGCGTGAGCGTCGAAGACAGCGTGCCCATGTAGAATAAAGAAATCCCCGCCGAAGCCTGTCTACATGTGAGAGGTTAAGCTTTCCCGCGAGCGACTCCTCACAGCGACGGAGAGCCTATGGCCATGGCCACACCTGTTCTGTTGGATGCAAAATCCATGCCATGTAGTTAGAGTCTAGTACTGGTCAGTCTGTTTTGTCTTCTCATTTCCAAGCTCGCTGCTATTGATGTTCAGTAGTCTAAATACAGTTAGTTGTCTTGTCTACCACAGCATCCCCTCGATTAGGCGGCAATATTTGAGCCGCTCTCTTGTGATTAAACATGACAAGCAAACGCGCCAACAGCATTTGGCATCATGGTGCCTTATTTACAGATGTGACAGAGTAGGCTAATAAAAATGTATTCATCAAATTACACTGCTTTGATGATGTCAGGGTACATCTGTCCAATGGTGTAGCAGAGTTTACATAAGTAGCCCATATACTAAATGTTATATTTCATGATTATAACAGGTTTTTAAGTGGTTATTATGCATGAGGACATAATATTGTAATTGTAATCAGATGTGCTGTGTTAGGGATGTAATTGATATGAAGATCAACAGCCAAAAATAATATAATATAATAACTTTATAAACTTAATTGAATGGAGATGAACTCTTCAGTAGCAGTATTTTATTCAATATATACAGTGTCTTCAGAAAGTATTCACACCCCTTGACCTTTTCCACATTATGTTGTGTTACAGCCTGAATAAAAAATGTATTACATTTAGATTTTTTTTGTCACTGGCCTACTACACACAATGACCCATAATGTGAAAGTGGTATTGTGTTTTTCCAAATTTTCCCAAATTAATAAAACATCTTGAGTCAATAAGTATTCAACCCCTTTGTTATTGCAAGCCTAAATAAGTTCAGGAATACAAATGTGCTTAACAAGTCACATAATAAATTGCATGAACTATGTGTGCAGTAATAGAGTTTAACCTGTTTTTTTAATGACTACCTCATCTCTGTACTCCACACATACAATTATCTGTAAGGTCCCTCAGTCAAGCTGTGAATTTCAAACACAGATTCATCCACAAAGACCAGGGAGGTTGTCCAATGCACCTATTAGTAGATGGGTAAAATAAAAAAAGCATTCGTTGAATATCCCTTTGAGCATGGTGAAGTTCTTAATTACACTTTGGATGGTGTATCAATGCACCCAGTCACTACAAAGATACAGGCATCCATCCTAACTCGGTTGCCGGAGAGGATGGAAATCGCTCAGGGATTTCACCATGAGGACAATGGTGACTTTAAAACAGTTACAGAGTTTAATGGCTGTGATAGGAGAAAAGTGAGGATGGATCAGCAACATTGTAGTTACTCCACAATACTAACCTAATTGACAGAGTGAAAAAAAAGGAAGCCTGTACAGAATAAAAATATTCCAAAACATGCATCCTGTTTGCAACAAGGCAATAAAGTAATCCTGCAAATAATGTGGCAAAGCAATTCACTTTTTATCCTGAATACAGTGTTATGTTTGTGGCAAATACAATACAACACATTACTGAGTACCTCTCTCCATATTTTTAAGCATAGTGGTGGCTGCATCATGTTCTGGGTATGCTTGTAATCATTAAGGACTGGAGAGTTTCAGGATATAAATGAAATGGAATGGAGCTAAGCACAGGCAAAATCCTAGAAGAAAACCTTGTTGAGTCTGCTTTCCACCAGACACTGGAAGATAAATTCACCTTTCAGCAGGACAATAACCAAAAACACTGGAGTTGCTTACTAAGAAGACGGTGAATGTTCCTGAATGGCCAAATTACAGTTTTGACTTACATCTAGTTGAAAATCTATGGCAAGACCTGAAAATAGCTGTCTAGCAAAGAGCAACAACCAATTTGACAGAGCTTGAATCATTTTGAAAAGAATAATGGGCAGATGTTACACAATCCAAGTGTAGAAAGCTCTTAGACTTACCCAAAAGACTCAGTGGTAATCGCTGCCAAAGATGCTTCTACAAAGTATTGACTCTGGGGTGAATACTTATGTAAATTAGATGTTTCTGTATTTCATTTTCAATAAATGTGCTACATTTTCAAAAATATGTTTTCATTTTGGCATTATCGGGTATCGTGTGTGGATGGTTGAAACAAATCTATTTAATTTGTAAGTCGCTCTGGATAAGAGCGTCTGCTAAATGACTTAAATGTAAATGTAATCAATTTTGAATACATGCTGTAACCCAACAAAATGTGGAATAAGTCAATGGATATGTGTAACGATCGTTGTTTGAAGGATTGGACCAAGGTTCAGCGTGGAAGGCGTTCATAAATTTTATTAATGTGAACCAGCAACAAAACAATAAAGAGTAACAAAACAAAACGTACATGTAAGGGCTGTCTCCCTCCTCATCCTCGGACGAGGAGAGGAGAGAAGGATCATCAGACCAAAATGCAGCATTTGGGAAATAAGCCATCTTTTATTTAAACCGACAGCAACACGAAACAAAACACTTTCAAATATACAAAACAAGAAAACGACGTTGACGAAACCTGAACATAAACTTGCATAACTAAACGTAAACTCACGGACAGGAAACAGACGACATCAAAATAAACGAACAGCCAAACAGTCCCGTATGGTACATACATTCGACGACACAGGAGACATTCACCCACCAACAAACAGTGAGAACACCCTACCTAAATATGACTCTTAATTAGAGGAGAACGCAAAACACCTGCCTCTAATTAAGAGCCATACCAGGCAACCACAACCAACATAGAAACAGATAACATAGACTGCCCACCCAAAACACATGCCCTGACCTAAACACATACAAAAACAACATAAAACAGGTCAGGACCGTTACAGAACCCCCCCCTCAAGGTGCGAACGCCGGGCGCACCAGCACAAAGTCCAGGGGAGGGTCTGGGTGGGCAGTTGACCACGGTGGTGGCTCCGGCTCTGGACGCTGTCCCCACACCACCATAGTCACTCCCCGCTTCTGTCTTCCCCTCCCAATGACCACCCTAAAACTAACATCCCCTAAATGAACGGCCAGCACCGGGAGAAGGGGCAGCACCGGGACAAGGGGCAGCACCGGGACAAGGGGCAGCACCGGGACAAGGGGCAGCACCGGGACAAGGGGCAGCACCGGGACAAGGGGCAGCACCGGGACAAGGGGCAGCACCGGGACAAGGGGCAGCACCGGGACAAGGGGCAGCACCGGGACAAGGGGCAGCACCGGGACAAGGAGCAGCCCCGGGACAAGGGGCAGCACCGGGACAAGGGGCAGCACCGGGACAAGGGGCAGCACCGGGACAAGGGGCAGCACCGGGACAAGGGGCAGCACCGGGACAAGGGGCAGGTCCCGGCTGAGGGACTCTGGCAGATCCCGGCTGAGGGACTCTGGCAGATCCCGGCTGAGGGACTCTGGCAGATCCCGGCTGAGGGACTCTGGCAGGTCCCGGCTGAGGGACTCTGGCAGGTCCCGGCTGAGGGACTCTGGCAGGTCCCGGCTGAGGGACTCTGGCAGGTCCCGGCTGAGGGACTCTGGCAGGTCCCGGCTGAGGGACTCTGGCAGATCCCGGCTGAGGGACTCTGGCAGATCCCGGCTGAGGGACTCTGGCAGATCCCGGCTGAGGGACTCTGGCAGATCCCGGCTGAGGGACTCTGGCAGGTCCCGGCTGGACGGCTCTGGCAGGTCCCGGCTGGACGGCTCTGGCAGGTCCCGGCTGGACGGCTCTGGCAGGTCCCGGCTGGACGGCTCTGGCAGGTCCCGGCTGGACGGCTCTGGCAGGTCCCGGCTGGATGGCTCTGGCAGGTCCCGGCTGGACGGCTCTGGCAGGTCCTGGCTGGACGGCTCTGGCAGGTCCTGGCTGGACGGCTCTGGCAGGTCATGGCAGGACGGCTCTGGCTGGTCATGGCAGGACGGCTCTGGCTGGTCATGGCAGGACGGCTCTGGCTGGTCATGGCAGGACGGCTCTGGCTGATCATGGCAGGACAGTTCTGGCTGGTCATGGCAGGACGGCTCTGTAGGGAGGAGAAGGAGAGACAGCCTGGTGCGTGGTCTAGGCACTGGCTGCGCTGGAGAGGAGGAAACAGCTGGAGAGAGAACCCGGAGAGACAGCCTGGTACGGGGGGCTGCCACCGGAGGACTGGTACATGGAGGTGGCACCGGGTCTACCGGACCGTGAAGGAGGACACGTGCTCTTGAGCACCGAGCCTGCCCAACCTTACCAGGTTGAATGGTGCCCGTAGCCCTACCAGTGCGGCGAGGTGGAATAGCCCGCACTGGGCTATACTGGCAAACCGGGGACACCACTCGTAAGGCTGGTGCCATGTATGCCGGCCCGAGGAGACGTACTGGGCTAAGCACGCGTACTGGGGACACCGTGCGCTTTACCGCATAACACGGTGTCTTACCAGTACGACGCCTTCTACCTCCACGGTAAGCACGGGGAGTTGGCTCGGGTATCCTACCCGGCTTTGCCACACTCCTCGTGTGCCCCCCCCCAAGAAATTTTGGGTCTGACTCACGGGCTCCCAACCGCGTCGCCGCGCTGCCTCCTCATACCAGCGCCTCTCAGCCTTCGCTGCTTCCAACTCCTCCTTGGGACGGCGATATTCCCCTGGCTGAGCCCAAGGTCCTCTACCATCCAGGATCTCCTCCCAAGTCCAGGAGTCCTTGTTGCTCTGTTGAGCATTCCCTTGCCGCTTGGTCTTAGCGTGGTGGGTGATTCTGTAAGGGCTGTCTCCCTCCTCATCCTCGGACGAGGAGAGGAGAGAAGGATCATCAGACCAAAATGCAGCATTTGGGA
Organism: Salvelinus alpinus; assembly: GCF_045679555.1. Classification (NCBI taxonomy): domain Eukaryota; kingdom Metazoa; phylum Chordata; class Actinopteri; order Salmoniformes; family Salmonidae; genus Salvelinus; species Salvelinus alpinus. The sequence continues at coordinate 36,071,490 of NC_092099.1, read as the reverse complement.
AATAAGCCATCTTTTATTTAAACCGACGGCAACACGAAACAAAACACTTTCAAATATACAAAACAAGAAAACGACGTTGACGAAACCTGAACATAAACTTGCATAACTAAACGTAAACTCACGGACAGGAAACAGACGACATCAAAATAAACGAACAGCCAAACAGTCCCGTATGGTACATACATTCGACGACACAGGAGACATTCACCCACCAACAAACAGTGAGAACACCCTACCTAAATATGACTCTTAATTAGAGGAGAACGCAAAACACCTGCCTCTAATTAAGAGCCATACCAGGCAACCACAACCAACATAGAAACAGATAACATAGACTGCCCACCCAAAACACATGCCCTGACCTAAACACATACAAAAACAACATAAAACAGGTCAGGACCGTTACAGTACAGCTTTGTAGTGCTAACAAGCAACAATACATAATCAAGATCCCACAAACAACAGGTGGGAAAAGGCTGCCTTGATATGATCCCCAATCATAGACAACGAAAGACAGCTGCCTCTGATTGGGAACCATACCAGGCCAACATAGAAATATACAAACTAGAGTACCCACCCTAGTCACACCCTGACCTAACCAAAATAGAGAATAAAAAGGCTCTCTAAGGTCAGGGCGTGACAATATGAAAACTTTGTGACGGCACTGTATATTCTGAATACACACGCACATTGATCAAAAGGGTGAATTCTTGCATTAATCAAGAGATAGGTTCTTGACGAATAATTCACACTAGTTGCCTAAACAAATATTATGGAGGAAATGTAAGCAGTACATTATGTATGGAAGCCAAAATAAAGCAAGGCAACAGTAAACATGTCATCCATTACGATTGATGCAGTGCCACCCTTGGGCCAATCAGTGTAATTTTGTCAATGACAGATCTCTATGGCATGACGCTTCATTCATCCAAGTTTCATCAAAATCGGGCCAGTGGTGTTTGAGATATCACGTGTGACTAATGTACGTACAGTTGATTACTATAACGTCCCCCTTGGGCCAATCAGTGTAATTTTGTAAAAGGTGGATCTCTATGGCAAGACGCATCATTCACCAAAGTTTAGTCAAAATCGGGCAAGTGCTGTCTGAGAAATCACGTGTGATGAACGAACATACAAATGTACTATACGGACGGAGACATATCCACAGTCCCCTTCCCGATTTCCTCATGGGCGACAAAAGTCCAAGAAACTCAAATAAAATAAGTTTACATTCTAGAATAGGGATCTGCAACTGGCGGCCCATGCGGCCCACGGCCCACCTTTTGTAGTCCCTCAGATCAATTTCCAAAAACGGGCCCTCGGGGGCCCGACCAACATTGAAAAATATATTATTTTTTTTTCTTCATTTTTTTACTGAGTTGTGGTCTCAACTTACTGTTGAGAGTTAGAATAGTAGAATGCACAAGGTGCAAATTTGGTTGTGAATCAGCAGTTTTTCTCTTGTTATGTCAGTCACTGACAGTCACTGAATTAGCCATGTCAGCTAACAATTTTTAGATTGGTAAATTAGTCTAGCCAGCTATCTAAACATATGGTTATCATGGCCGAATATCCACCTGGCACGCAGGACACATCCCCAATGGCCTTGACCTAAAGGGTTAGTCACTCTCACTCAGATATCATATTAACATGACATATGTCACGGTAAAATGTGTAGATTTGCAGGAAATTTGCTTTAAAACGGCAACAATTTCTCTCCACCCCATGGCAAAATGCATGAGAAAATCAGCTGTAAAACTACACATTCTTTCGCCCTGCCCCATGACAAAATGAGTAGAATTGCATGAAATGTGTCATAAAATTGCAAAAAGTTCTCTCCGCCTCATGGCAAAATGAGTAGAATTGGAGAAAACTTGCTTTAAAACTGCAACATTTTCTCCACACCCCATGGCCAAATGTGTAGAATTGCAGGAAATTAACTTCAAAACAAAAATGTGAACTGCGTAAATAGATTGATTGCACAAATCAGTTTGACTGCATGCCTGTATGGATGTGGGTACGCAGACCCGCGAGCCATTGTGGGCACTGATGTTTTTGTGGCCCCCACCCCCATCGAAGTTGCTTATCCCTGTTCTTGAACAAGAGTTCACAACATTTTTATTTTGCAGTCAAACATGTTCATATAGAACAAATTAACATTAGTAAACAACTCATTTCATTTACCCTCAATAATTAAATATCTAAAAGGACTTCTTGAAGGATAATAATATTTTTTACAATAAAAAACACATTTTAAACTAAAGATAATAACATCTAAAATAATATGTCTGTTACAAAATCATGGAAGTACATTATAACATTTAAAATCTGTGTCACGACTTCGGCCGAAGTTGGTCCCTCTCCTTGTTCGGGCGGCGTTCGGCGGTCGACGTCACCGGCTTTCTAGTCACCACCGATCCATGTTTAATTTTCGTTTTGTTTTGTCTTGATCATACACACCTGGTTTTCATTCCATTAATTATGTTCCTTATTTAACCCTCTGACTTCCCTCTCTGTTTTGTGTGTTATTGTTTGTCATGTGGGTTTGTGTTGATAGTGCTCTGGAATATTGTGTTTGTTCCTTGTTTGGAACTTTACTTATATTTTGAGTAAATTTGGACTATTACTCATATCTGTGTCCTGCGCCTGACTCTGCATTTTTCCATTCACCAACACCCTCACAGAATAACGCACCAATAATGGAGTCAGCAGGTACAGCCAGCCCTCCTCTCCCAATGGAGGAGCGTGTTCAGCAGCACGCGACCATGTTACAGAATCTCTGTACAGCCATGGATCGCGTGCTGCAAACCAGGGACCGATGGGAGAGAGGGGGTTTTCCGGATCACCCATCAGCACCTCCCCAGCTCCCACAACAACCGACCCAGATGTCCACACCTCCTTCATCAGGATCCAGTGGGATTCGGCTCTCGGTCCCGGGAGCATATGATGGAACGGCTGCCGGGTGCCAGGGGTTCCTACTCCAGCTGGAGCTCTACCTAGCAGCTGTTCAGCCGGCCCCCTCGGGACGCGAGAGAGTGAGCGCCCTCATCTTTTGTCTGACTGGAAAAGCACTGGTCTGGGCCAACGGCATCTGGGGAGAAGAAGGCCCGACGTTGGACAACTACGAAGATTTCACCCGGTTTTCGATCATCCATCTGAGGGGAGAGCGGCGGGGGAACGCTTGTTCCATTTAAGACAGGGGATGAGGAGCGCTCAAGAGTTCGCTCTGGATTTTAGAACTCTGGCCGCCGGCGCGGGATGGAGTGAGCGGGCCCTGATCCAGGTGTAGTTTACGCGAGGACGTTCATAGGGAGTTAGCCTGCAGGGACACCAAACTTAACCTGGACCAGCTAGTGGACCTATCCATCCGGCTGGATAACCTGTTGGCCTCCCGCGGACGTCCAAATCGGGGTCTGTCAGTTCCATCCCCCAGCACCTCTGATCCTACCCCGATGGAGCTGGGAGGTGCTGCTATGAGGGGGACCGGAGTGGGGACCGTTCCCTGCACCACCTGTGGCCGCAGAGGACACACTGCTGGTCGGTGCTGGGGAGGTTCCCCAGGTAAGCAAGGTGGCAGGCGGAGCACTGGTGGATCATCTCAGGTGAGTAGGCACAAACCTCACCCAGAGCTCCCTGTTGCACACATGTGGTTGTATATAGCATTTCCTGAGATTTCCCAGCATTCCCAGCATAAGGCGCTAGTAGATTCAGGCGCAGCTGGGAACTTTATTGACCGTACCTTTGCACTTAGTTTAGGGATCCCTATTGTTCCTGTTGATGTCCCCTTCCCTGTACATACCTTAGATAGTCGTCCTTTGGGGTCAGGGCTAATCAGGGAGGTCACAACTCCACTCCGTATGATAACGCAGGAGAGTCATGAGGAGAGAATTAGTCTGTTTCTGATCAACTCTCCTGCGTTTCCTGTTGTGTTGGGCCTTCCCTGGTTGGCCTCTCATGATCCCAATATTTCGTGGCAACAGAGGGCTCTCAAGGGATGGTCTCGTCAGTGCTCAGGGAGGTGTGTAGGTGTTTCCTTAGGTGCCACTACGATGGAGAGTCCAAACCAGGTATCCACCATGCACATTCCCCCCGAATATGCCGATTTGGCACTCGTCTTCTGTAAAAAGAAGGCGACTCAATTACCACCCCATCGACAGGGGGTTGTGCGATAAATCTCCTGGTAGACGCTGCACTTCCCAGGAGTCACATGTATCCTCTGTCACAGGAGGAGACGGCGGCTATGGAAACATATGTCACCGAATCTCTGGGACAGGGATACATTCGGCCTTCCATTTCACCTGTCTCCTCGAGTTTCTTTTTTGTGAAGAAGGATGGAGGTTTGCGCCCGTGTATTGACTATCGAGGTTTGAATCAGATCACGGTAAAATACAGTTACCCATACCTCTCATAGCCAGTATGACAGAGTCATTGCACGGGGCGCGCTTCTTCACAAAATTGGACCTCAGGAGCGCTTACAACCTGGTGCGTATCAAGGCGGGGGATGAGTGGAAGACGGCATTTAGCACTACATCTGGGCACTATGAGTATCTCGTCATGCCATACGGGTTAATGAATGCTCCATCAGTCTTCCAATCGTTTGTAGACGAGATTTTCAGGGACCTGCACGGGCAGGGTGTAGTGGTGTATATAGATGACATTTTAATATACTCCGCTACACGCGCCGAGCATGTGTCTCTGGTGCGCAGGGTGCTTGGTCGACTGTTGGAGCATGACCTGTACGTCAAGGCTGAGAAATGTCTGATCTTCCAACAGTCCATCTTCTTCTAGAGTACCGCTTTTCTGCGTCAGGGGTGGAGATGGAGAATGACCGCATTTCAGCCGTGCGTAATTGGCCGACTCCATCCACGGTAAAGGAGGTGCAGCGGTTCTTAGGGTTTGCCAACTACTACCAGAGGTAGCGACTCCCATTACCTCCTTGCTGAAGGGGGGACCGGTGCGACTGCAGTGGTCAGCGGAGGCGGACAGGGCTTTTTGTCAACTGAAGGCTCTGTTTACCTCGGCTCCCGTGCTGGCTCATCCTGATCCCTCCTTAGCGTTCATGGTTGAGGTGGATGCGTCCGAGGCTGGGATAGGGGCTGTGCTGTCTCAGCGCTCGGGTACGTCACTAAAGCTCCGCCCCTGCGCTTTCTTCTCGAAGAGGCTCAGCCCGGTGGAGCGAAATTATGATGTGGGGGACCGGGAGCTGTTGACTGTTGTCAGGGCTCTGAAGGCGTGGAGACATTGGCTTGAGGGGGCTAAACACCCTTTCCTCATTTGGACTCACCACCGCAATCTGGAGTATATTCAGGCAGCTAGGAGACTGAACCCTCGCCAGGCGAGGTGGGCCATGTTTTTCACCCGCTTTGTTTTCACTCTATCCTACAGACCAGGTTCCCAGAACGTTAAGGCAGACGCACTGTCCCGGATGTATGACACGGAGGAGCGGTCCGCGGATCTCACTCCCATAATTCCAGCTTCTTGCCTGGTGGCACCGGTGGTATGGGAGGTGGACGCGAACATCGAGCGGGCGTCACGTGCAGAGCCCACTCCCCCACAGTGTCCAGTTGGGCATCTGTACAGATCGTTTGATCTGTTGGGCCCACACGTCACCCTCCTCGGGTCACCCTGGCATCGGTCGGACAGTGCGCTGTCTTGCTGGGAAGTACTGGTGGCCCACTTTAGCTAAGGACGTGAGGGTTTATGTTTCCTCCTGCTCGGTGTGCGCACAGTGCAAGGCACCTAGACACCTGCCCAGAGGGAAATTACAGCATCTTCCCGTTCCACAGCAACCGTGGTCACACCTATCGGTGGATTTCGTGACGGATCTTCCCCCGTCACGGGGCAATACCACGATCCTGGTCATTGTGGATCGGTTTTCTAAGTCCTGTCGTCTCCTTCCTTTGCTCGATCTCCCTACGGCTCTACAGACTGCGGAGGCCCTGTTCACCCACGTATTCCGGCACTACGGGGTGCCTGAGGATATAGTTTCTGATCGGGGTCCACAATTCACGTCTAAAGTCTGGAGGGCGTTTATGGAACGCCTGGGGGTCTCGGTCAGCCTCACCTCAGGTTTTCACCCCGAGAGTAACGGGCAGGTGGAGAGAGTAAACCAGGATGTGGGTAGGTTTCTGCGGTCCTATTGCCAGGACCGGCCGGGGGAGGGGTCGGTTTTCATCCCCTGGGCGGAGATGGCCCAAAACTCCCTTCGCTACTCTTCCACTAACCTATCCCCTTTCCAGTGTGTGCTAGGTTATCAGCCGGTCCTGGCACCTTGGCATCAGAGCCAGATCGAGGCTCCTGTGGTGGATGAATGGTTTCGGCACTCGGAGGCGACATGGGATGCTGCTCATGTGCGTCTACAACGGGCCATCAGGCGGCAGAAGGCGAGTGCCAACCGCCACCACAGTGAGGCCCCGGAGTATGCACCGGGGGATCGGGTCTGGCTCTCGACCCGAAACCTGCCCCTTCACCTGCCCTGCCGGAAGCTGGGTCCGCGGTTTGTGGGGCCATTTAAAGTCATGGGGAGGTTGAACGAGGTTTGTTATAGGTTACAACTTCCCCCTGATTACCGTATTAACCCCTCATTCCATGTGTCTCTCCTCAGGCCGGTGGTGGCTGGTCCGCTCCAGCAGTCTGAGGTGCGGGAGGTTCCTCCGCCCCCTCTGAACATCGAGGGGGCCCCGGCGTATACTGTGCGAGCCATCATGGACTCAAGACGTCGGGCGAGAGGCCTTCAGTACCTCGTGGAGTGGGAGGGGGACGGTCCGGAGGAGAGATGCTGGGTGCCGGTGGAGGACATCCTGGATCCATCATTACTGCAGGAATTTCACCGCCTCCATCTGGATCGCCCTGCGCCTCGTCCTCCGGGTCGTCCCCGACGCCGGTGTCGGCGCGCTGCTGGAGCCGCACGTCAAGGGGGGGTACTGTCACGACTTCGGCCGAAGTTGGTCCCTCTCCTTGTTCGGGCGGAGTTCGGCGGTCACCACCGATCCATGTTTCATTTTCGTTTTGTCTTGATCATACACACCTGGTTTTCATTCCATTAATTATGTTCCTTATTTAACCCTCTGACTTCCCTCTCTGTTTTGTGTGTTATTGTTTGTCATGTGGGCTCGTGTTGATAGTGCTTTGGAATATTGTGTTTGTTCCTTGTTTGGAACTTTACTTATATTTTGAGTAAATTTGGACTATTACTCATATCTGTGTCCTGCGCCTGACTCTGCATTTTTCCATTCACCAACACCCTCACAATCTTGCCTCCAGTAGAATACATCTGTTATTCAACATCCCATAGATTTTTACAATAATACATCTAAGGATGTCCGTAATATTTCTTAAACCAAAATTAACGTTAATCAAATTAAAACTCTACATTAAACAATAATATTTTTGTATCAGTTTAGTCTAGTTTAGTTTCTTTACCTGTCACCCCACACATTTTTGGTACAAAAAAAGAAAGACTCAAAATTTATTTAAGAATTGTTGCACAGACATGGCATCGTTCATAAAGTTGAGAATTGTATATTTATACCTTTCCTATTCAAATTAGATTATTTTCAATTCCATTGTGGCCTCAAACCACCCTCAGTGGTTTCTAGAAATTGATGACGGGAATGTTTAACTATTGGATAACACTGGCCCCACAGTGTAAATTGACAGGGCATTGTAGGGCATTTAAAAATGACAGCTAATGAACACCTCAACATGATGGTGGGGTCCCTTGGATTAGGGGATTAGGGGCCATATTAAGATCCATAATGTCACCCAATTCCCTATATAGTGCATTACGTTTGACCAGGGCCCCAGTGCACAATACTGTATAGGGAATAGAGTGCTATTTCGGACACAGCCAAGGATCTTTATCAGAATTATCTTTTTATGAGAAACAGTGGCTGATGATGAAATGCATTACTCTGGAGCTGCAGGTGTTGCTGTTGTTGCTCATTCATAGTCCCCACCATTGGCTTGTATGCCCCATTTAGGTTTGAAACCTTTCAATTGTTCAACAAAGCCTGGGTTTGGGCATGTGGTTGGCTGGGCTGATTTTACCAAGGCAAATGCGTCATCAAAAGGCTTCCCTTCCCTGGACATCAGGTATCCAATGACAACCGAGGCGGACCTCGAGACTCCGGAATTGCAGTGAACCAACACAACTCCTTTCTGAGAGGGAAGAAGAGGGAAACAAGCCTTATGCCAGTAGAATGAAGGCATACCCAAAAGCACTTCAGCCCAGTTTGAACAAAAAAGGGAATTAATAGCTCAACTGAGGGACTTGATAATCAAAAAAACCTTTAGAAGTGTTCTGGGATTTTTTTATTACATTTTTATAAAGCATTATGTCAGTTTAGTGCTATCTAGTCCAAAAGCATGAGACATGAGGTGCTCGGCTGCTTTAAATATTAATCCCATCCCTTCAATTCACACAGCCTGTCACGCCCTGGCCTTAGTATTCTTTGTTTTCTTTATGTTTTTTAGTTAGGTCAGGGTGTGACATGGGGAATGTATGTGTTTTTGTAGTGTCTAGTGTAGTTGTCTAGTTATGTCTATGGCTGCCTAGATTGGTTCTCAATTAGAGGCAGCTGTGGTTCATTGTCTCTGATTGAGAGCCATATTTAAGGCAGTCATAGGCATTGGGGTTTTGTGGGTAATTGTCTGTGTCTATGTTGCATGTTTGCACTTAGTCTTTGATAGCTTCAGGTTCGTCTGTTTGTTGTTTTGTTTCGTTGTCCTTCTTCTAATAAAGAGAAGATGTATTTTCCACACGCTGTGCCTTGGTCCTCTCTCTCTCCCATTGACGATCGTGACAGAATTACCCACCAGAATCGGACCAAGCGGCGTGTCAAGCGGCAACAGGACCCACCTACACAGGATTTCTGGACATGGGAGGACGAATTGGATGGTAAGGGACCTTGGGCTCAACCAGGAGAATATCGCCGCCCCAAAGCTGAGCTGGAGGCAGCGAAAGCAGAGAGGCGGCGATATGAGGAGGCAGCACGGAAGCAAGGCTGGAAGCCCGCGAGTACAACCCAAAATGTTCTTGGGGGGGGGGGGATAAAAGGGAGTGTGGCGAAGTCAGGTAGGAGACCTGCGCATACTCCCTGTACTTACCGTGGAGAGCGAGAGTACGGGCAGACACCGTGTTACGCAGTAGAGCTCATGGTGTCTCCTGTACGTGTGCATAGCCCGGTTCGGTACATTCCAGCTCCACGTATCGGCCGGGCTAGATTGAGCGTTGAGCCGGATGTCATGAAGCCGGCCTAACGCATCTGGCCACCAGTGCGTCTCCTCGGGCCGGCTTACATGGCACCAGCCTTACGCATGGTGTCCCCGGTTCGCCTACATAGGCCGGTGCGGGTTATTCCACCTCCCCGCACTGGTCGGGCGACGGGGAGCATACAACCAGGTAAGGTTGGGCAGGCTCAGTGCTCAAGGGAGCCAGTACGCCTGCACGGTCCGGTATTTCCGGCGCCACCACCCCACCCCGCCCCAGCCCAGTACCACCAGTGCCTACACCACGCACCAGGCTTCCAGTGCGTCTCCAGAGCCCTGTTCCTCCTCCACGCACTCTCCCTGTGGTGCGTGTCTCCAGTCCAGTGCCTCCAGTTCCGGCACCACGCATCAAGCCTCCTGTGTGTCTCCAGAGTCCTGTACGCACTGTTCCTTCTCCCCGTCCTCGCCCTGATGTGCGTGCCCTCAGCCCGGTACCACCAGTGCCAGTACCACGCACCAGGCCTATAGTACGCCTTGAGAGTCCAGTGTGCCCTGTTGCTGCTCCCCGCACTAGCCTGAAGGTGTGTGTCCTTAGCCCGGTACCTCCAGTTCCGGCACCACGCACCAGGCCTATAGTGCGTCTCAGCCGGCCAGAGTCTGCCGTCTGCCCAGCGGCGCCTGAACTGCCCGTCTGCCCAACGCCGTCTGAACTGTCCGTCTGCCAAGCGCCGCATGAACTGCCCGTCTGGACTGAGCCTTCAAAGCCGCCCGTCTGCCATGAGCCTTCAGAGCCGTCCGTCTGCCATGAGCCTTCAGAGCCGTCTGTCTGCCATGAGCCTTCAGAGCCTTCCGCCAGACAGGAGCCGCTAGAGCCTTCCGCCAGACAGGAGCCGCTAGAGCCTTCCGCCAGACAGGAGCCGCTAGAGCCTTCCGCCAGACAGGAGCAGCCAGAGCCTTCCGCCAGACAGGAGCAGCCAGAGCCTTCCGCCAGACAGGAGCAGCCAGAGCCTTCCGCCAGACAGGAGCAGCCAGAGCCTTCCGCCAGACAGGAGCAGCCAGAGCCTTCCGCCAGACAGGAGCAGCCAGAGCCTTCCGCCAGACAGGAGCAGCCAGAGCCTTCCGCCAGACAGGAGCAGCCAGAGCCTTCCGCCAGACAGGAGCAGCCAGAGCCTTCCGCCAGACAGGAGCAGCCAGAGCCTTCCGCCAGACAGGAGCAGCCAGAGCCGTCAGCCAGCCATGACCAGCCAGAGCCGTCAGCCAGCCATGACCAGCCAGAGCCGTCAGCCAGCCATGACCAGCCAGAGCCGTCAGCCAGCCATGACCAGCCAGAGCCGTCAGCCAGCCATGACCAGCTAGAGCCGTCAGCCAGTCCGTAGCTGCCGTCCCTCAGTCCGGAGCTGCCGTCCCTCAGTCCGGAGCTGCCGTCCCTCAGTCCGGAGCTGCCGTCCCTCAGTCCGGAGCTGCCCCCTAATCCAGTGGGGTTAATTTGGAGGGTGGCCATTTGGAGGAGGCTACCAAAGCGGGTATTGACAATGGTGGAGTGGGGGCCACGTCCCGCACCCGAGCCGCCGCCATGATGGGGCCCACCCCGGACCCTCCCCTTTCTATGTCAGTTTGTGCGGTCGGAGTCCGCACCTTTGGGGGGGGGGTACTGTCACGCCCTGGCCTTAGTATTCTTTGTTTTCTTTATGTTTTTTAGTTAGGTCAGGGTGTGACATGGGGAATGTATGTGTTTTTGTAGTGTCTAGTGTAGTTGTCTAGTTATGTCTATGGCTGCCTAGATTGGTTCTCAATTAGAGGCAGCTGTGGTTCATTGTCTCTGATTGAGAGCCATATTTAAGGCAGTCATAGGCATTGGGGTTTTGTGGGTAATTGTCTGTGTCTATGTTGCATGTTTGCACTTAGTCTTTGATAGCTTCACGTTCGTCTGTTTGTTGTTTTGTTTCGTTGTCCTTCTTCTAATAAAGAGAAGATGTATTTTCCACACGCTGCGCCTTGGTCCTCTCTCTCTCCCATTGACGATCGTGACACAGCCCCAGTAACACAAGATCAATTACATCATCCTGCACTTCATGGTAGTCTAATTGTCACGTTCTGACCTTAGTTCCTTTTTTATGTCTTTATTTTGGTTTGGTCAGGGCGTGAGTTGGGGTGGGCATTCTATGTTGTTTTTCTATGTTTTCCATTTCTGTGTTTGGCCTGGTATGGTTCTCAATCAGAGGCAGCTGTCGATCGTTGTCTCTGATTGAGAATCATACTTAGGTAGCCTGTTTTCCACATTTTGGGTGTGGGTGATTGTTTTCTGTTTTGTGCGTGTTCCTTACAGAACTGTTTCGTTCTCGCGCTTTATTATTTTTGTAATTTCAGTGTTCAGTTTATTTTGTTTATTAAAATGAACACTTACCACGCTGCACCTTGGTCCTCTTCTCCTTCACCAGACGAAAATCGTTACACTAATAAAATACTCTTATGCTAATCACACACAATGGCACAATTACAAGCTGTAAGGTGATATAATTATTCTCCCAGTCAGCTAAGCATCATTGATGGTTGGATTAGCCAAATTGGAGTTACCCCTGCATGGTATCACAGGTTACATAGGGAAATAAAATAGCCAGTAGCCACCAACCTCCATTCAACTGAGAGTGGAAAGTTATTTCCAATAGGCCAAGTTATTGTAATCATAAACCTGTGGTGAATTTTCACCATGTGGCAGTGTCAGGTTGTTGGGTAACCAGCACAGCATTTTGCTAAAAGGTTGTATAGCAAACATAGGGCCACTATATATATGATATTTCTACAACAGGATAAATTATGCATGGTGAAAACTCTGCCGTGTATTATTTATTACCCATTGGGGATACCTAGAGGTAGTGAGGGAGGCTTTGCATTTGCTCACTGCTGTCCAGTATCAGATATAGGCCAGGTAATAAACTTGAACAGTCAAGGAAATTACTAAAGTAAAGTTAAACAAAGTAGCTTAACGTAAAGTAAAGTAATTTGACCTATGTGCTGTACACAGAGTGCTTATTAATAATAAAAGTTAGCAAGTGGAAAAAACGTGTGTCACCATTCATGATGCTTAGGAATGTTTACTGTCAGGTAAGATGAATGCAGTGAAATATAGGGTATTAAAGCATAAAAACAAAATATGAAGAAAAATAAATTTAACTGGATATTACTGCCCCCAATTAGCCTACATTAGTCTACATTAGTCTACATTAGCCTACAAGGTCGTGAGAACATTAACAACTTAATGCTTGGTCTATGAATTTTGAGCACTCTTGGAAATAGGATGTTATGTCAGTATCAGGAACATCCAGAATGCTCAGTGTTTTATAAATGAACAGGTCTGGAAAGGCGTTTTCAACACCATAGGCTACATTCAATATGTGGGACACCTGAAATGGAAGAAGAACATTTATGAAACGCCAAAACAAAACAGAAGTAGACAGAAAATTATATAAACATGTCTCTATTACATAAAACCAATACCTTATATTTTTTCAGAGTTCCAAAGTCATGTGCAGCATCTTGTGAGCCTACAACAATAATTAACAATCATCAAATTGTGAACCTGTGAGGCATTTTGTAATGGAAATATAACTGAGCCTATAGAGATTTGGCAGATATGTTTATAATGACTTACTACAATAATGATACTGTAAAAGTTTAAACTGTCTGAAGGGAAAAATACATGTGTTTACATGCAATAATCGAGTGGACTCAGAGTCTCATTGGCAACAAACTTAAAACCCCCATATCATTTATTGATACCTCTGTGTGTCTGTAGGCACCTGTCAATTGTATTATGACAGCTAAGTGTCCCCTGTCAATAACACACATCTCATCCACTCACCTAATATTAAATAAGGTTAAATAACTCCAACTTGTAAGTCCCAGCTGTTGTCCTGTACATAGCCGCATGCTGTCTCAGGCTGAGTTGTATCCTCTACAACATGAATAGTTGACCCTTTCCATGTCTCAATAATCCTCCTGCCACTCAATGTTGTCACGCGGGTGCATTGTTTTCTCAAATTGGTCTTGGAAAATGTCTTTATTTCCTGGGTAAGAGACTGCATCACATTTGTCTTCTCAAAACAAAGCAAAGAATAATTGGTATGCTACTCCCTTGGATGTACTGTGAACAGTGCCTAGCTCCTGGTTCAAATGGACTCCTGCATGTTTTCTGGACAGATTTTGTCAACCCCAATTTGAAAATTGAGAACTCCTATCAGTCAATCAACCCGTATGGGTCCCTGGGCTTTTTTTCTGGGTGTCACAGATGTCACTATCACATGATGCCATTCTAAAGCCTGTGTGTGTGTGTGTGTGTGTGTGTGTGTGTGTGTGTGTGTGTGTGTGTGTGTGTGTGTGTGTGTGTGTGTGTGTGTGTGTGTGTGTGTGTGTGTGTGTGTGTGTCCAATAGGCTGGTGCAGTGGTATATTATTTCAAAATCTATTTTACATTCTGTCATCATCATTTTCCAACACAACCGAGATACCATTGAATCGAGGATTGACCTAAAGGGCTTGCCCATATGAAGTTTTACACATGAACAGTATTTATGTTTAAATAATGTATTCTACAACAGGTGGGTCAAAACAAGCATTGTGATTGGTTGAGATTAGTTTTAAAAACCAGTTTTAAAAACCGGTTTAGCAAGAGTATGTTCTTGATACCATAGCAAATGACAAATATTTAAGAAAATAATATAATAAAATGTCACACTAATGATAATGACCACCACAAGAATGCAAGGAATGCATGCTGGTCCTCTGTAGCTCAGTTGGTAGAGCATTGCAACGCCAGGATAGTGGATTCGATTCTTGGGACCTCCCATTATTAAACATGTATGCACGCATGACTCGCCCAAACAAATTGAATAATACAAATCTATAATTTAGAACTATTTTGTCGTGGGTGTAGTGTGGGTGCAGCCTACATATAAAATAGTATGTTCCGTCCCTAGCTGGTCACGTGACGTGCCTTTGGATTGCAGGAAACAACCTCGTTTTCGTCAGATAGGACAACACCTAGTAAAAACCGAGTCTGCGACGGGAGAGAGGAGTGGGGCTTGGCGAAACCGCTCAACCCACAGAATGGGCGATTTATAACATTTTAACACTCGAGTGTCACTATTTTCACAACAAACAAATTCTACAACGATTATTTTACAAGATTCAGTAGCTATGTCGGCAACATTGTCGCGCGGCTCGCTCCAACCGGGCCAGCAGAAGCTGGCCGAGAAATTTACCATTCTGAACGACCGGGGCATCGGGATGCTCACTCGTGTCTATAATATCAAGAAGGTAAGGTACTCAGTGTAATTCTTCAGTTTCAAATTGTAACTACATTGAAGAGAAATTAAAGATCAAACCCCAAAATGATCTGTGATGTATGGCAGAAGCCTTCATTTGAAATCCAAAGGATGACGGCTAGGGCTGTAGAATTCCAGTCAAGGCCCTCCTGAAATGTGTTGCAGTATAAGTTAGCTATGTGGCTAGCCAAGCTCTGTCATCAATAGCATCAAAATGCCAAATCACTGTTTTCTGAGATTGATCTATTTCAATTTTCGTATAACAATAATAAAAACTCATGGGATATTTGAAAGATGTTGCTCACTGCCTTTGAAATAAAATAGTATCTCACTGAAATAGCCTACATGCCTAGATGTGCAAATTTTTTTTGTGATTGCTGCTAGCTAACGTTAGTTAACGTTACATAGTTTCTCGTTTACCACATTGATAATATAATGTTCAATCAAATTAAGAATAGAATGCTGTTTTAGATTCTTGAGCTATTGTTGGTGAGATTGACATCGGAGATCAATCAATTTAATGTGAACACATAATGTGTCGGATTAGTAGATACTAGAGTAATAATATTAACACTATCTGACACACATTAGGCCTAGGCCCTAGGTCTGACAGCAGTCAGTTGTTGATATAGACCATTCTATTCAGCCATCACATCACCCAGTAGGCCTAAACACTCACTAAACACCCAGCACAAATCAACACATCATTGGGCAAATTGCACATCATGACTGTAGGATACTAACCAATGGCACGGCAGTATCTACAGTCGTTGTACATGTATTGGATATGGTTGTTATACAGTTATTGTAGAGTTGTTATTTAATGCCTGATGCATAGTAGCACATAGGTCCTGTTTTTAAAATCACACAACAAAACACATTTTTGCAGGATAGAAGGGAGAAGTACCTAACAGAAGGCACCGTTTTAGAGATTATAATGATTTGTTTATTACACTTGTAAAAGTGGGGACATTATGATACAGATTCCACACTAGAACCAGTTTCCTAGAGACTAATTAAGCCTAGTCCTGGACTAAAGAAACATTAAATGAAAGTGCTTTTTAGTCCAGGACTAGACTTCATCTGTGTCTGGGAAACTGGCCCATGATGTTTAATTGACTTATTTTAAACCCCTACAGAGAAAAACATTCTTAGTAGTATTACTAGTTTAATACTATTCACTATTCATTATTACTTATTCATAGTGGGGACTGGGGAGGTGTCATAAAATGCAGATTCCATACAAGACTTTCATTCAGTGTAACAGAAAAGAGCATTCTTAGTGTATCTGTCCATATTAATGGCCTTGATACAGTCAGTCCTTTAATGAGAAGAGAGTACCGTGACTGTTTCAAATCGCAACCTATTCCTATGCTCTGGTCAAAAGAGGTGCACTGTGTAGGGAATAGGGTGCCATTTGGGGGACAGACTGGGTATCGGAGATGCTTGGACCACTTTGGGAACATGGCAGCAGATAGAAGATAGCTGGAGGCAGTCCAGCGTGTAGCTGAAAGGAGGCTGGTGGAGAATAATGCCTCTTTGCCTTGCCTGCATGTCTGTCTGCCAGCCAATCAACCCTTGTGCTGACGGCCTACCCGGGCTAGAAGGCTTAGCCCTTAATAGGCACCACAGAATCATCTGTGTCTCTCTCTTTCTCTAAACTCTCAATTTAAGTTAGATGGTGATACAGATACATTAGCATAAAAACATTATGCAGCCCAAGTTAGATACAGGATTCAGAAGGAAAAAAAACTTTCCTCAGAACACAGGATGACTATCAAAATGACTATAAGGTACAGGATTGTCACAACACGCAAGAGCTGAGTTCTCTGCCGATTTCAAATTAAATGAAATTTTATTTGTCACATGCGCCGAATACAACTTGTGTAGACCTTACAGTGAAATGCTTACTTACAAGCCCTTAACCAACAATGCAATTTTAAGAAAATACCTCCAAAGAAGTAACAAATAAAAGTAACATATAATTAAAGAGCAGCAGTTTTGCAGACAATCTATGAGTAATATTAGGCCTTTTACTCATACAGTTCCATTTATAAACCTCCATTTTCATGCTTCCAATAACATTTCTTGTTATTATATAGGCCTAACATTTCTTGTTATTATATAGGCCTAACATTTCTTGTTATTGGGAAAATGTACTTTATTGAAACTGTGCAATGCTTGTGCATTGAACTAGCAGATCTGTTGCTTGGCAACTGGTAGGCATTGATAGCACTTATGAAGAATTTCAAATGGCTTTTTTGTTTCAGCTGTGATTGTAGCGTGCTGTGATTGGAAGCTGCGGCACAGGACTACCTCAGTAAATCAAACAGCTGTAGGCTTCTGCACATGCCTAAGGCACACAGGCCTACCTTAGTAAATCAAACAACTGGAGGCTTCTGCACAGGCCTAAGGCATACAGGCCTACCTTAGGCATGTGCAGAAGCCTACAGCTGTTTGATTTACTAAGGTAGGCCTGTATGCCTTAGGCCTGTGCAGAAGCCTCCAGTTGTTTGATTTACTAAGGTAGGCCTGTGTGCCTTAGGCATGTGCAGAAGCCTACAGCTGTTTGATTTACTAAGGCACACAGGCCTACCTTAGTAAATCAAACAACTGGAGGCTTCTGCACAGGCCTAAGGCATACAGGCCTACCACAGGCCTATATCATTGGCCTACTGCACACTCCTACTACTACCACAGGTCTACCCTAGTAAAGCCCATTACTGTAGCCTACTGCACAAGTCTACTAGGACTACCTCAGTAAATCAAACTGCTTAGACTAGCAGCTTTATCAAACACAATTAATTGGAGCGTTCATCCAAAATAGAGATATATTTTGTTGATACCCACTCAGCGAGTAACATGTGAATCTGAAGATTCAGTGGCCAACAATATGGGATTATGTACCAAGAACAGTTTATAGCTTAGCATTAGAATTGTTGACAGCAAAACAATGGGACCCCTGATATGACAGCTGGCTGCAAGTGGGACACCACTGTCTGGACCAGCAGTATTTCTCATTATATTGATGTAACTTACACCAGGGGTTCTCAAAGTGGGGTCCGCAGAGTTACTGCAGGGGGTCCGCGGCCAGATCTCAATATATTTTTTTAATATATATTTTTTACATTTTTGACTTTGCATTTTTTTATGAATATTACTAACAATAACAGATTAAACACATTTTTGCCAATGGATCCGGGAATAAGTTTAGAGGGTGTAGTACAATATATTTAAATTACAATTCATGTTCTTAACCCTGGGCAACATGGGACTGGGAGGCTCAGCTGGATATTGGTATCCACAGGACTCCACCAATTATACATTTTTCAACTCAATACTTCTTGTATTCCCACCCAATTATTATAATTTTTTTTTTACATAAATGCGCTGTAATTGAAGATGTAAAACTGCACTGTTTTCTCCTTTCCTTATGGTAAAATGTGTAGAATTGCAGGATATTAGCTTTGAAGCTGCAACAACAACACAATCTCTCTGACCCATGACAAAATGTGTAGAATTTTAGGAAATTAGTAAAACTCTTTGTATGCTATTTTTTATCTAACTCAAGTTGTGTTCTGATTGAAGTGGTCCCTGATAAATTTGCTATCGCATAAGTGGTCCCTGGGCCCAAAGAGTTTGAGAACCCCTGACTTACACAACCGCCTAGCTTTTCATGATAAAATATTTCTGATGATATTTCTGTCACCTCACAATAATGCTTATGTAGTGTATCAGTGTCACAGTGCAATAGTTGTTTGAAAAGTGTAAGATTTGTCATAAGCATGTATGCCCCCCTTATATTGCAATGTAGCAATTTATGTGTTCAGAAAAATAGACTACTTGCTGAAACATTTACCCTTTCAAATATAGGTTTTCAAATTGATAAAAATAACCATGTTTGTGGAGAGGAGAGAGCTTCTTATGATGTCATAAATGAACGTGTATCGCATAGTGGAAACTCCTGTTGCTCTCAGGGGCAAGCCTGCTGGTTTTCACTAGCAGAAGGGACTTTTTGCAGCAGGTTAGGATAATTACCTGTGGCAGGCTAGGTGAAGTAGGTTAAGGAAAAGAGTTAGGGTTAGCTCAAATTGTCCTCGAGTCGAACATACAGTTGCGGCCAAATATATTGGCACCCTTGCACTTTTCTTAAATGTCCTATTTCAATGAATTTAAATTGAAAATAACTTTTGTTCTTCACACTGTTGTGTCTTTGGATATGCCGTATTAAGTGATATGACATGCTATTCTATAAAATCCTTTCTCCGTAATTAATATTACCTGATTGAGCTAATCATGTAAATGTAATTAACTAGAAAGTCGGGGCACCACAAAATATTATTTATAGAGCTGTTATCTTCCGAATAAACTCTTAAAGACCTAGTAATATTTTACATCAATAGCAGTCAATATTAATCGTCACCTTAATTCAGTCTCATCTGAAAGTTGTAAATTATTGGTTATCTTCACGAACCCTGGCTAACAAGTTGAATCAGCAATACAAAATTGGGTTTAATTATTTATTTACTAAATACCTAACTAATCACACAGAATTACATATACACAGAATGAATCATACCTTGATTACAAATTACATCATAAAGGAAAACGTCCCTAGTGGGCGGAACAGATATGATAGCTGGTTACACAAAGAAAAGGGGCTGGGTTTAAGTGAAAGAGCGGGAAGACTGAGGAACAAAGGGATAAGCGATGTCTTTATCGTAAATACAGTATCTTATGCATTCTAAATTACCGCCCATTTGGTAAAGGAAAATGCAATAAATATTTACTCTGAGCTGCGCTTCGGTAGGTTGGTGGTAGATGGAAGGCCGTGTTGCCAACCGAGTCCTTTGTCCTTTGAAGAATGTCTCTGGTGGTAAATTGGATATGTTGTAGTAACGTCGTTGTGTGGTAGACGGTATACTCTGTCTGTTCTTTCCTAGCCCACGTTTGCAGCTGCTGTTGCTAACTCAACGGCTAGGAGGTATCACTTCTGTAGTGAATAAGAGTTCAAAGTTCATACCATTCGCAACCAAAGCTCACGCTGAGGTTGGCTTACTTCTGTAGTTGACATGTTAGTCCTTTTAACGCAGACCTCACGTACTTGGAACAGGAGGTTACATTTTCGTCAAGGCTTTATATAGTGGAGGGAGAAGGGTGTGTCTTCATAGTTTTATAACCCATGTCTCTTCACAGGGGCGGGCCACTGATTGAGCAGAGCCCTAACCTTATGAAAACCCAAATCTCTCATTTGGAAGCTAAAATTACATTTAATCTCTTAACCAATAATTTTATATTCAAACATTTAAATTGAACAACAATTCCATGTGACGCCGATAACTACAATGTGCAGACTTTCCACTGTAGAGTTTGTCATCCTATCATTGATGAGAATGTCTCAGATGACAACCGAACTGACATCATATTCATCAAGTACCACCGCATATGTTCAATTGGTCGGATTACCAGAATATAGTTAATTTTCACCCACCTTCTGATGTTCCCAGAATCTCTATGTTAACCAAAGGATGTTCAAATGTCACATCAGTAGGGTAGAGAGAGGAAAAAGGGGGGAGAGTTATTTATGACTGTCATAAACCTACCCCCAGGTCAACGTCATGACAACACCTTATTGGATTTTCAACATTGCAGAACCAATTTTATTTTTGTAAACTTAAGTTTACAATTTTAATAAAAAATTGGTCAAGATACCTGCCAACAAATGCTTCTAGTAGCCATCAATGAGCTAGCTGCACCTTTCTACTGACCATTTGGCCCACTCTTCAGCAGCAAACGGCTCTAATTCTTCAATGTTTGAGGGGTGCCTCCCACCAACTGCTGTTTTCAGATCTCGCCATAGGTTTTGGATGTGATTCAGATTCAGACCACTCCAGAACAGTCCAGCATCTGTTCTTGAAACATTCCAGGGTGCTTTTTATGTGTGTTTTGGGTTGTTGTCCTGCTGAAAGACTCACAACATTCAACAGAGATTCTGGTCACTGGGTTGAACATTGCATAGCAGTACTGCAGAAAAAACACAAATCATCCATCCATATGTCAATAACCAGATCAAGACTTTATCGGTACATTGATGTAGTGAGTGCAATAGGAATTCAGTCAGCTCCTTGGTATTGTGTGTTTCAGTCCAAGTCCTGATAGACAGAGAGTCCTGATAGACGGAGAGTCCTGATAGACGGAGGGTCCTGATAGACGGAGGGTCCTGATAGACGGAGAGTCCTGATAGACGGAGAGTCCTGATAGACGGAGGGTCCTGATAGCCGGAGGGTCCTGATAGACGGAGGGTCCTGATAGAGGGTGGGAAGAGGTCTCCTATAGATGCAGTAAAAGTGGTCAATGGAACTCAGTAAAAGAGGTCAATGGAACGCAGACTGAAGAGGATAGAAGAAATCTGATCTAACAAAGTGGATATTTGTCTAATCCGTCATGATTGATGTATTGTAACAGCCCCACAATGTGGTTACTAAAGTCTGATTTGGATATATTTGGCTGTTTTTGCTGCATAACATGTAGAAGTTGTTTCTTTTCAGGTATAGAAGAAGTGACTGATAAATGATAACTCCTTTTTGTATTAGCTGGTAGCATAGCTGGCATACAGACATCAGTGGTGCTCGTCAAAGTTGTTTTTAACTGCAATGCAGTTGATTGGTGACGATGACATGAACATGTGTTGGGGTTGACATCCATACAAGCATTTATACTCAGATTATTACCTCAACATAGTGTGAAATAAACAATAGCCTAAATGCAGGCTAATTTTACTGGGTGGGCAATGAGAAGACTTGGGATATTTCCCCCACGTATTTCCATGGAATTTCCATTGTTTGGGTCAAGTTCCATTGATGTCTTTACCGCATCTATGAGGTCAGAGGGGGAGGGTCTCCTATGAGTACATAATCTCTACCTCAATCTATTATTCACTCTGCTATGACCATGTTAGCACTTGGGAAGCACTGTTAGCACTGGGGAAGCACTGTTAGCACTGGGGAAGCACTGTTATCACTGGGGAAGCACTGTTATCACTGGGGAAGCACTGTTATCACTGGGGAAGCACTGTTATCACTGGGGAGGAGCAGTTGACACTGGGGAAGGGGGAAGCACTGTTAGCATGGGGGAAGCATTGTTAGCATGGGGGAAGCACTGCTAGCACTTGGGAAGCTCTGTTAGAGCTATTAGTAATAGCACTAGAGAAGAAGTGCTGCTCACTAAATTAGACCAAGTTATCTTAACTTAACCGGTCTCAGGCCAAGGTTGTGTTGGATGAAGCAGAGAAACATATTTTATTTTACTCCTTTTGATTTTGCAAATTTTTAAACAAAATATTTACAACAAAGCTAATTACTGTATGTCATTGTACTGTTAGACATGTTCTGTTCTTTTTTTATGTTGTGAATTTATCTTGGAAATGAACAATGAAGTGCCTAACTGCCTATATGAGCTGAGTGAAATGATCAATATGTTGCCTTAATACTTTACGGGGTCTGTGCATGAAATGTTTCAGGCCATATTCTTTTTTGGTTCATTGGTAGATGCACTGGCTTAGCATTTTCCTTGGTTTTACTTGCATGTTTCTGTTCCTACTTGTACTAATCAAACAATACGTTATGTCCTCTCTTAAACTTAAAGCCTTAATACTCTACGGTGTTGCTACTCTAGGAGGAGTGTCCCCAGCATGGTGTGAGATAGTGATTGAACAATGCTTTGACAGGCAACACATTCATTATTGTGCACAGTGTAAAGCCAAACTATCCCTCAACAAATATCCCGGAAGTAAAACCCGAAGCCTTTTTAATGTAGCGATGCATGGTTCTATGTTTTAAACCTGACTTTACCTGTGTTTACCTGTGTGGTTTTCTCTCTTTCTGTCAATGCTTCCCTCAGCAAGGACAAGTTTGGAAGGTTTGCTCAGCTCTTCCCTAAATCACTCCCCCTCGTTCTACCCCTCCCTGCTATCCTTACCAGCATCATGTCCAAGAATTACTTGTATACTACTCAGTACTCACACCGTTCACAATTCAACAAACAGGCCCATCCCAAAGTGCAATTGAATCGCTGGAATAATTTTATTAGGTTAAAATAGATATAATATTTTCCCGTTTATTTCTTACAAGATAGACTTTGCAACTGTTAGTTATCTCTAGCTTGTTATTAAAAAAAGGTGAGCACCTATAGTCCAACAACTAGATCATAATACATTAAAGCTTTAACCATGGTCATCTTTTGGTTTGTGAGCATCAAATTCACAGTTCCCGGACATTTGCACCACAAAAACAAAAAGTTTGTATTTTTTTAGGGATTGAAGATCAGGCAATGGGAAAAGATAGGGCCTGGTTGAATTCACTGACACTTCATTATGCAATTCAACACTACCCTGCTCTCCTCTGCAAAATGAAAGTGTTCCCTGCATGGATCCATCACATCGTATCACTAATCTTGAATCCAGTTTTGATGATATGAGAATTTGAACATACTCTTTCTCTATATGTTTGTCACTCTGCTGTTTTAGTTTTATTGTATTGCGAACCTCACTCTTATGTGTTATAGACTGACTGAATACTAAAACATAACTATTCCTGTTTTGTCAGGTAGCTGTGCATGCCCAGTGTCATATACCATACACCACCCTACCTCAAACATACATCTGCTAACTTTTTGTTGCTTCTAACATCTATATTGTAACACACAGTTAAACTATCTTCTCTCCCAGTAGGAGTATACCCATGCACTGCTTTCTCACTAACTGCTCTCCAACCTCCCATACAGCACTCTGTCAGTGGAAATGTATTCATACTCTATCTCAGTCTCTCTCTCTGTGTCCGTCTCTTGCTCTCTCACTCTCTCATACACTCACTCACTCAAAACGTGACCAAAATACTACCTCATCATCCTATCAGTTTTCTGCCAATGTTTTGTTGTTAGTATTATTGTTGATGCTTCTTTAGCATTTGTCTGTGTTTTTGACCCTCTTCATTATAGGCATGTGGTGACCCCAAAGCCAAACCATCCTATCTAATAGACAAGAACCTGGAGTCTGCTGTCAAGTTCATTGTCAGAAAATTCCCAGCGGTTGAAACACGCAACAACAATGTAAGTCTGTCTATTGCATTTATTTTCCAGATCTATTCCATGTTATTTCAGCTCATTTGAATGCTGCTTGGTATCTATATGCAGTCCTTTACATATTGCATTACAAGGTCTGTGCAATAATGTGCATTTATTAATTGCAATAATTGTTGTAATTAGTCATATTTTATTAATAGTATTTTACTCTTTTGAGATAAAATAGGAATTGTTAATGTAAATGAAATTCCATCTGAGATCCATCATCCTATCTCTTCACTATAGATGTATCAACCACATGTACATTTCCATAAATGTTATGTTCTGTATGACAATCTTTTTATAGCTAGCCTTTTTCAGTACAACTAATTCATTCTCACCATGTTTGTCTTTTCAATTGTTTTTACACCCGATACTTATCTATCACCATTGGCCGGCTTTCTATTTAATTTGAAATGTTTAACTGCTTCTATGGTGTAGCTGTCATGTGGTTTGCTATGTTGTACTTTTTGCTGCAGTGGTTCATGTTTTACTTGGTCTGTGTTTTTGTTTTGCATGCTTAACTTCTTGGCTTTTTTCTGGAATATTCTTTTGGTAAGTTGAAGCTCCTCAGAGTTCCTTTTTTTCTATGTTTTGCATGTCGTATTCTCTATGTAGCAGATTTTCATTTAATTTGTTGCTAATTATTCATATTTGTATTATCTTTCACACTCAAGTTTTTCAATACTGTTAGGTAACTGTTAATAGTTAGAATAAGTAACATTTATGGGCAAGAGACCAAGTGTGTGTCCCAAATAGCACCCAATTCTCATTATAGTGCACTACTTTTACCTAGAGCCCTATGAACCTTGGTCAAAAGAAGCACACTACATAGGGAATAGGGTGCCATTTGGGACGCACAACAAAGATAACAATCCAGAAAACATGACTTCATTTTTGGCTTGTGAGAGGCTATCATTGGTTAAATAAAGCCCCCATTGTGACAGTGCTAAAAATGCAGTCATGTTATCGAAGGCGACATGAGTATTTTGGAAAGGGGTTTTTGGTTAGAGCTCTACAGTTTAGCGTTGTCAAAATGTCACCCTGACCCATTGTGTGATGTCCTTGGTAGTATTTCTCAGGATATCTAGTTATTGTAACAAATTGAGACCTCTCACTGTTCTACCAAACATGAACTACCAAACTAGAGGTCGACCGATTATGATTTTTCAACGCCGATACCGATTATTGGAGGACCAAAAAAGCCGATACCGATTAGTCGGCCGATATTTTTTACATTTATTTGTAATAATGACAATTACAACAATACTGAATGAACACTTATTTTAACTTAATATAATACATCAATAAAATCAATTTAGCCTCAAGTAAATAATGAAACCTGTTCAATTTGGTTTAAATAATGCAAAAACAAAGTGTTGGAGAAGAAAGTGCAATATGTGCTATGTAAGAAAGCTAACGCTTCAGTTCCTTGCTCAGAACATGAGAACATATGAAAGCTGGTGGTTCCTTTTAACATGAGTCTTCAATATTCCCAGGTAAGAAGTTTTAGGTTGTAGTTATTATAGGAATTATAGGACTATTTCCCTCTATAGCATTTGTATTTCATTAACCTTTGACTATTGGATGTTCTTATAGGCACTTTAGTATTGCAAGTGTAACAGTATAGCTTCCGTCCCTCTCCTCGCTCCTCCCTGGGCTCGAACCAGCAACACAACAACAACAACCACCATCGAAGCAGCGTTACCCATGCAGAGCAAGGGGAACAACTACTAGAAGGCTCAGAGCGAGTGACGTTTGAAACGCTATTAGCGCGCGCTAACTAGCTAGCCATTTCACTTCGGGTACACCAGCCTCATCTCGGGAGTTGATAGGCTTGAAGTCATAAACAGCGCAATGCTTGACACACAACGAAGAGCTGCTGGCAAAACGCACGAAAGTGCTGTTTGAATGAATGTTTAGTGATTATGATTGATTTGTTTTTTATAAGATAAGTTTAATGCTAGCTAGCAACTTACCTTGGCTTACTGCATTCGCGTAACGTCTCCTTGTGGAGTGCAACGAGAGAGAGGCAGGTCGTTATTGCGTTGGACTAGTTAACTGTAAGGTTGCAAGATTGGATCCCCCGAGTTGACAAGGTGAAAATCTGTCGTTCTGCCCCTGAACAAGGCAGTTAACCCACCGTTCCTAGGCTGTCATTGAAAATAAGAATGTGTTCTTAACTGACTTGCCTAGTTAAATAAAGGTATATAAAAAATAAAAAAAAATTATCGGCAAATCGGCGCCCAAAAATACCGATTTCCGATTGTTATGAAAACTTGAAATCGGCCCTAATTAATCGGCCATTCCGATTAATCGGTCGACCTCTATACAATGTTTGAACTCTTATACCAGATTCCGTCAGCCTATTTGACTGTGCTCATTGTTCCATAGCATCCATACATTGAACCTTTGTGTGTCCTATGTTTAACCCTAGAGCACCTTTTTGTTACAATCATGTATTTTTCTTCTACAGCAACAGCTTGCACAACTACAAAAAGAGAAGTCTGAAATCCTTAAGAATCTAGCGTTGTATTACTTCACATTCGTAGATGTGATGGAGTTTAAGGTATGTGCAACTTAAGCATCATTCAATGTAGTGAAAATAGAGAACAGGTTTTATAAATACTGTTTTCTTTCTCTGCTTCCAGGACCATGTCTGTGAGCTGCTGAACACTATCGATGCTTGCCAAGTATTCTTTGATATTGTAAGACACATTTATTTATACAATACATGTAATTACAGGATGCTTTTGATTATTCCTCCAAGATTATATCTCAAAGATGTTATGTTTTTACTTGGATTAGATAAGTACGCTGACTCTAAGGGGCGAAGTAGATTGGTCTTGATGTTGTTCCTAATTTTGTTCCCATATCTTTCTACAGACTGTAAACTTTGACCTGACCAAAAACTACCTTGACTTAGTAGTGACCTACACTAACCTAATGATGCTACTGTCTCGGATTGAAGAGAGGAAAGCTATCATTGGCCTCTACAACTATGCCCATGAAATGACACATGGATCAAGGTAAAACAATATTAATATTCAAAAAAGTTAAGCTTAAAGCTTTTATACGTACAGTTCCAGTGGCATTATATTAAAATTGCATAGTATTATATGGAAAATGTAATGCATGACTAAAACACTCTTTGTATTGTTGATTCGGACTTAGAAATCCCTTAGAACTAGAAATATCAACAACATTGTTGTATGTTTGTTCCCCATCTAGTGATCGAGAGTACCCTAGGCTGGGACAGATGATCGTTGACTACGAGAACCCGCTGAAAAAGATGATGGAGGAGTTTGTTCCACATGGGAAGGTGAATATTGTCACCTATATCTCAACATGTTATGTTCTTGTCCTGAGCACTGACAATGATAACACATCTTTTGGTTATACTGTATTATAACTTGTATGCTTAAGCCATGTTTATAAATGCTTATATTGTTTTTAAATGTTTACTAATAATAAAATACATATGTGTTAATAGTTGATTAATGCTTGTTCATGAAAGTTAATATAAACTGTCCTAAAACAATCTCTCCCTCCCTCCCCTGTAGTCGTTGTCAGACGCCCTGCTCTCCCTCCAGATGGTGTACCCCAGGAGAAACCTGTCTGCTGACCAGTGGAGGAACGCCCAGCTACTCAGTCTCATCAGTGCTCCTAGCACCATGCTCAACCCAGCCCAGTCAGACACAGTGAGTTAACGTGCTCAACCCAGCACCCAGCCCAGTCAGACACAGTGAGTTACCGTGCTCAACCCAGCCCAGTCAGACACAGTGAGTTACCGTGCTCAACCCAGCCCAGTCAGACACAGTGAGTTACCGTGCGCAACCCAGCCCAGTCAGACACAGTGAGTTACCGTGCTCAACCCGGCCCAGTCAGACTAAGTGAGTTACCGTGCTCAACCCGGCCCAGTCAGACACAGTGAGTTAACGTGCTCAACCCAGCCCAGTCAGACACAGTGAGTTAACGTGCTCAACCCAGCACCCAGCCCAGTCAGACACAGTGAGTTACCGTGCTCAACCCAGCCCAGTCAGACACAGTGAGTTACCGTGCTCAACCCAGCCCAGTCAGACACAGTGAGTTACCGTGCGCAACCCAGCCCAGTCAGACACAGTGAGTTACCGTGCTCAACCCGGCCCAGTCAGACTAAGTGAGTTACCGTGCTCAACCCAGCCCAGTCAGACACAGTGAGTTACCGTGCTCAACCCAGCCCAGTCAGACACAGTGAGTTACCGTGCTCAACCCAGCCCAGTCAGACACAGTGAGTTACCGTGCTCAACCCGGCCCAGTCAGACACAGTGAGTTACCGTGCTCAACCCAGCCCAGTCAGACACAGTGAGTTACCATGCTCAACCCAGCCCAGTCAGACATAGTGAGTTACCGTGCGCAACCCAGCCCAGTCCGACACAGTGAGTTACCGTGCGCAACCCAGCCCAGTCAGACACAGTGAGTTACCGTGCTCAACCCAGCCCAGTCAGACACAGTGAGTTACCGTGCTCAACCCAGCCCAGTCAGACACAGTGAGTTACCGTGCTCAACCCGGCCCAGTCAGACACAGTGAGTTACCGTGCTCAACCCGGCCCAGTCAGACACAGTGAGTTACCGTGCTCAACCCGGCCCAGTCAGACACAGTGAGTTACCGTGCTCAACCCAGCCCAAACATTTTTTATTTTAGCTTAATGAAAAATAAAACACTAATATCTTAATTAGATAAGTATTCACCCCACTGAGTCAATACATGTTCGAATCACCTTTGGCAGCGATTACAGCTATGAGTCTTCTTGGGAAAGTCTCATAAGAACTTTGCACACAAGTATTGTGCAATATTTGCCCAGTATTATTTTCAAAATTCTTCAAGGTCTGTCAAGGATCATAGCTATACAATAATGTTCAAGTCTTGCCATAGATTTTCAAGCAGATTTAAGTCAAAACTGTAATTTGGCCTCAGGAACATTCACTGTCTTCTTGGTAAGCAACTCCAGTGTAGATTTGGCTTTGTGATGTAGATTGTCCTGCTAAAAGGTGAATTCCTCTCCCAGTGTCTGGTGTAAAGCCGGCTGAAGCAGGTTTTCCTCTAGGATCTTTTCGGGCAGTATTACTTTAGTGCCTTGTTGCATACAAGATGCATGTTTTGGAATATTTTTATTCTGTATATTTGTATTCTTCTTTTCACTGTCATTTAGGTCATTATTGTGGAATCACTACAATGTTGTTAAACCATTCTCAGTGTTCTCCCATCACAGCCTTTGAACACTGTAGCTGTTTTAAAATCACCAATGTCCTCATGGTTACATCCCTGAGCAGTTTCCTTCCTGTCCTGCAGCACAGTTCAGAAGGATGACTGTATCTTTGATGTGTCTGGGTACTTTAATACATCATCCACATAATTATTAACTTGACCATTCTTAAAGAGATATTCAATGTCTGATTTGTTATTGTTACCCATCTACCAATCACTGCCCTTCTTTGAGGCTTTTGAAACTCCCTGGTCTTTGTAGTTGAAATTCAATATTTAACTGAGGGACCTTACAGATGTACGGTCCAGAAGAAGGGGTAGTCATTCAAAAATCATGTGAACCTGTATTATTTCACACAGTGTGAGTACAAATAACTTATTTGTGTGATTTGTTAAGTCACATTTTACTTCTGAACTAATTTAGGCTTGTCAGAACAAAGGGGGTGAGTACTTGTGTAACAGCTACAGTACCAGTCAAAAGTTTGGACACACCTACTCTTTCAAGGATTTTTCTTTATTTTACTATTTTCTACATTGTAATGGTGAAGACATCAAAACTATGAAATAACACATATGGAATCATGTAGTAACCAAAAAAGTGTTAAACAAATCAAAATATATTTTAGATTTGAGATTCTTAAAAGTAGCCACCCTTTGCCTTGATGAAAGCTTTGCACATTCTTGGCATTCTCTCAACCAGCTTCATGAAGTAGTCACCTGTAATGCATTTCAATTAACAGGTGTGCCTTGTTAAAAGTTATGGGTGGAATTTCTTTCCTTCTTAATGCGTTTGAGCCAATCACTTGTGTTGTGGCAAGGTAGGGGTGGTATACAGAAGATAAGCTCAAATAAGCAAAGGGAAACAACAGTCCATCATTACTTTAGGACATGAAGGTCAGTCAATATGGAACATTTCAAGAACTTTGAAAGTTTCTTCAAGTTCAGTGGCAAAAACCATCAAGCGCTATGATGAAACTGGCTCTCATGAGGACCCACCACAGGAAAGGAAGACCCAGAGTTACCTCTGCTGCAGAGGATAAGTTCATTAGAGTTACCAGCCTCAGAAATTGCAGCCCAAATAAATGCTTCACAGAGTTCAAGTAACAGACACATCTCAACATCAACTGTTCAGAGGAGACTGCGTGAATCAGGCCTTCGTGGTCAAATTGCTGCAAAGAAACCACAGCTAAAGAACACCAACAAGAAGAGACTTGCTTGGGCCAAGAAACACGAGCAATGGACATCTGATGAGTCCAAATGTTGAGGTTTTTGGTACCAAACGCCGTGTCTTTGTGAGATGCAGAGTAGGTGAACAGATG
The DNA here is from genome assembly GCF_045679555.1 of Salvelinus alpinus. Classification (NCBI taxonomy): domain Eukaryota; kingdom Metazoa; phylum Chordata; class Actinopteri; order Salmoniformes; family Salmonidae; genus Salvelinus; species Salvelinus alpinus. The sequence goes on along the minus strand of NC_092099.1, from coordinate 36,041,279 downwards.
ATCTCTGCATGTGTGGTTCCCACCGTGAAGCATGGAGGAGGAGGTGTGGGGGTGCTTTGCTGGTGACACTGTCTGTGATTTATTTAGAATTCAAGGCACACTTAACCAGCATGGCTACCACAGCATTCTGCAGCGATATGCCTTCCCATCTGGTTTGAGCTTAGTGGGACTATAATTTTTTTGTCAACAGGACAATGACCTAACACACCTCCAGGCTGTGTAAGGGCTATTTGACCAAGAAGGAGAGTGATGCAGTGCTCCATCAGATGACCTGGCCTCCACAATCACCCGACCTCAACCCAATTGAGATGGTTTGGGATGAGTTGGACTGCAGAGTGAAGGAAAAGCAGCCAACAAGTGCTGAACATATGTGGAAACTCCTTCAAGACTGTTGGAAAAGCATTCCTCATGAAGCTGGTTGAGAAAATGCCAAAGGTGTGCAAAGCTATCATCGAGGCAAAGGGTGGCTACTTTGAAGAATCTCAAATATAAAATATATTTTGATTTTGTTTCACACTTTTTGTTTAGGTTATTACATGATTCCATATGTGTTTTTTTTTTTAAAAATTTAAATGTCTTCACTGTTTTTCTACAATGTAGAAAAGAGTAAAAATAAGGGGGGAAAAACTTGAATGAGTAGGTGTGTTCAAACTTTTGACTGGTTCCGTGTATTTTAGTTATTTCATTTGTAGAATTTTCTTTTCACTTTGAAATTATGGAATATTTTGTGTGGATCAAAAATGAAAATTTAATCTATTTAAATCCGTCTTTGTAATGCAACAAAATATGAAAACAGTTAAATGGTGTAGACTTTCTATAGGCACTGAGGATCTCCAATCACACCGTTTCCTGCTCACAGCCACATGCATTGACCTATGATTCTGTTTCTTCTAGATGCCCTGTGAATACTTGTCCCTGGACGCCATGGAGAAGTGGATAGTATGTAAGTGTTTGCTTGTAGAGTACAGTCTGACCTAATTGATTTGATAGGTTTATACCATTGGAGGGAATGGGGAGCATGATCATTTTTTAAATTGTAATTCATGGTTCAGGTACAGGTGTATTTAACATCAATGTACATATCTAAAAGCATAACACTTTAAAACACAGGTAAAAATATAAATCAGTCTAAATATTCGTATTCCCCACAAATACCGTATTTGTTTTGAATGTTTCACAATCTTATTTCTATGCATCTAACTCTCTGTCCTTGTGTTTGTGTGTCAGTTGGCTTCATCTTGTGTCATGGGGTCTTGAACAGCGACCAGGCAGCTCTGAGCCTGTGGAAGTTGGCTCTTCAGAGCAGCACCTGCCTCTGTCTCTTCAGAGACGAGGTGTTCCACATCCACAAGGCTGCTGAGGACCTCTTCATCAACATCCGCGGGTGAGGGATCACACATTAACAGCTTTCCTGCACTCAGATTAAGCGTAGTCCTGGACTGAAAAGCATGCTCAATGAGGGACAGTTTAAGAATATACCCAGGCATTTTAAGTGTCTATGAGTAAATTAACTATTCTTCCTTTTCATTTCACAGCTACAATAAGCGTGTGAATGACATCAAAGAGTGCAAAGAACAAGCTCTGTCACATGCGTAAGTGCCCCTCAAATGTATCTCATTGACTGTTTAGGATACAATTCAGCACAGAGATTTTAAATGGAATTTGCCACACTATCCTCTCAGAATGTGATTGTTTGTTTTGTTACAGAGGCTTGATGCACAGAGAAAGACGCAAGTTCTTGAGATCTGCCCTGAAGGAGCTGGCCACAGTCCTATCTGACCAGCCAGGATTACTGGGCCCTAAGGTACTGCACCACTGCTCTTTCATCACGGCACCATTTAGACAGTTTTGAAATCAGAAGGGGATACAGGCAGGTGGGAGAAACAGTGGGAAGGGTGGACACAGGAATTGAACCCCAGTCTCAGTTAGGGATATTTGTATATGTGGCTTCTGCTGGGAGTGTTGCCACTCAACCACAGCTCTGCACCTGCGCTACTGCTCTCTAGTTGGACTGACACTATAGGCACTCTAGTTGTGTTAACATGATAATGCTAGTTGGACTACAGTGGAGGCTGCTGAGGGGAGGATGGCTTATAATAATGTCTGGAACTGAGTAAATGGAATGGCATCAAACACATGGAAACCATGTGTTAGATGTATTTGATATCATTCCGCTCCAGCCAATACCACGAGCCCGTCCTCCCCAATTAAGCTGCGACCACCTCCTGTGTTGGACTAACACTATACACTCGTTGTGTTAACATGATAATGCTAGTTGGACTAACACTATACACTCGTTGTGTTAACATGATAATGCTAGTTGGACTAACACTATACACTCGTTGTGTTAACATGATAATGCTAGTTGGACTGACACTATACACTCGTTGTGTTAACATGATAATGCTAGTTGGACTGACACTATACACTTGTTGTGTTAACATGATAATGCTAGTTGGACTGACACTATACACTCGTTGTGTTAACATGATAATGCTAGTTGGACTGACACTATACACTTGTTGTGTTAACATGATAATGCTAGTTGGACTGACACTATACACTTGTTGTGTTAACATGATAATGCTAGTTGGACTAACACTATACACTCGTTGTGTTAACATGATAATGCTAGTTGGACTGACACTATACACTCGTTGTGTTAACATGATAATGCTAGTTGGACTGACACTATACACTTGTTGTGTTAACATGATAATGCTAGTTGGACTGACACTATACACTCGTTGTGTTAACATGATAATGCTAGTTGGACTGACACTATACACTCGTTGTGTTAACATGATAATGCTAGTTGGACTGACACTATACACTCGTTGTGTTAACATGATAATGCTAGTTGGACTGACACTAAAGGAACTCTAGTTGTGTTAACATGATAATGCTAGTTGGACTAACACTGTACACTCGTTGTGTTAACATGATAATGCTAGTTGGACTGACACTATACACTTGTTGTGTTAACATGATAATGCTAGTTGGACTAACACTATACACTCGTTGTGTTAACATGATAATGCTAGTTGGACTGACACTATACACTCGTTGTGTTAACATGATAATGCTAGTTGGACTGACACTATACACTCGTTGTGTTAACATGATAATGCTAGTTGGACTGACACTAAAGGAACTCTAGTTGTGTTAACATGATAATGCTAGTTGGACTAACACTATACACTCGTTGTGTTAACATGATAATGCTAGTTGGACTAACACTATACACTCGTTGTGTTAACATGATAATGCTAGTTGGACTGACACTATACACTTGTTGTGTTAACATGATAATGCTAGTTGGACTGACACTATACACTCGTTGTGTTAACATGATAATGCTAGTTGGACTGACACTATACACTCGTTGTGTTAACATGATAATGATAGTTGGACTGACACTATAGGCACTCTAGTTGTGTTAACATGATAATGCTAGTTGGACTGACACTATAGGCACTCTAATTGTGTTGACATGATAATGCTAGTTGGACTAACTTTAAAGGGGTCAGAGGATTGGGATTCAAATCCTGAAAGACCTGTTTAGATCCAGTAGTCCTTACACTCTCTAAGTGGGCTGTCGTGTCTAATTGATGGGTGATATCAACTATAAAACCTGACTCCTGTCCCCTGCCTAGGCCCTGTTTGTATTCATGGCTCTGTCGTTCGCTCGGGATGAGATCATTTGGCTGCTACGACATGCAGACAACATCCAGAAGAAGAGCACAGATGACTTTATTGACAAGTAAGACATCCTACTGACTCAACTTGTAACTATAGGGTTTCCCCTCATGAAATGTAGTGGCCCTGTGTAAAAATGCATCTCCGCGACACGTTTTTCTCTTGCTTGACTGCCATCAGGAGGCTAAAAGTGCGATGTCTCAAAGATTTTTAAATAAAATTACCCTTTAAGGAAAGCCGTGGTGTGTAGGAGTATTGAGCATGCTAATGAAGTTTAGGTCTTCTATTCTCTTATACTAAATAAAAAATAATACGCAATATGCAACAATTTCAATGATTTTACTGAGTTACAGTTCATATAAGGGAATCAGTCAATTGAAATAAATAAATTAGGCCCTAATCTATGGATTTCACATGACTGGGCAGGGGCGCAGCCATGGGTGGGGCCTGGCCCAGCCAATGAGAATGGAGTTTTTCCCCATAAAAGGGCTTTATTACAGACAGAAATACTCCTCAGTTTCATCAGCTGTCCGGGTGGCTGGTCTCAGATGATCCCTCAAGTGAAGAAGCCGTATGTGGAGGTTCCTGGGCTGGCGTGGTTACACATGGTCTGCGGTTGTGAGGCCGGTTGGAAGTACTGCCAAATTCTCTAAAACAACATTTGAGAAATTAACATTCAATTCTCTGGCAACGGCTCTGGTGGACATTCGTGCAGTCAACATGCCAATTGCACGCTCCCTCAACTTGAGACATCTGTGGCATTGTGTTCTATGACAAAACTGCACATTTTAGAGTGGCATTTTATAGTCCCCAGCACAAGGTGCACCTGGGTAATGATCATGCTGTTTAATCAGCTTCTTGATATGCCACACCTGTCAGGTGGATGGATTATTTTGGCAAAGGAGAAATGCTCACGAACAGGGATGTAAAGACATTTGTGCACAAAATTGAAGAGAAATAAGATTTGTGTATATGGAAAGTTTCTGGGATCTTTTATTTCAGCTAATCAAACATGGGACCAACACTTTACATTTTGCGTTTATGTTTTGTATAGATCATTTTTGCTATTCTATGTCCTCAGGCACATTGCAGAGCTGATCTTCTACATGGAGGAGCTGAGGGCCCATGTGAGGAAGTATGGTCCTGTCATGCAGAGGTACTACGTCCAGTACCTGTCTGGCTTCGATGCCGTGGTGCTCAACGAGCTAGTACAGGTAAGACTGCTATCTGAAGCTCACATGGGCTCCCTCTCAAATGGCACTGTATTCCCTATACAGCGCATACTGAAAGTATTCAGACCCCTTGACTTTTTACACATTTTGGTACGTTAGACTTATTCTAATATGTATTAAATCGTTTTTTTCGTCATCAATCTACACACAATACCACAAGGCAAAAATAGTTTTTTATTTTTATTTAAATATCACATTTACATAAGTATTCGGACCCTTTACTCAGTATTTTGTTGAAGGATTGTTGGCAGTGATTACAGCCTCAAGTCTTTTTGGGTATGACGCTACAAGCTTGACACACCTGTATTTGTGGAGTTTCTCCCATTCTTCTCTGCAGAGCCTCTCAAGTTCTGTCAGGTTGGATGGGGAGCGTCGCTGCACAGCTATTTTCAGGTCTCTCCAAAGATGCTCGATCGGGTTCAATTCCGGGCTCTGGCTGGTCCAACCAAGGACATTCAGAGATGTTCCAAAGCCACTCCTGCGTTGTCTTAGCTTTGTGCTTAGGGTCGTTGTCCTGTTGAAAGGTGAACCTTCGCCCCCGGTCTGAGGTCCTGAGCGCTCTGGAGCAGGTTTTCATCAAGGATCTCTCTGTACTTTGCTCCGTTCATCTTTCCCTCGATCCTGACTAGTTTCCCGGTCCCTGTCGCTGAAAAACATTCCCACAGCATGATGCTTCACCGTGAGGATGATGCCAGGTTTGATGCCAGGCATTCAGGCTAGATAATCTTCTTTCTCATGGTCTGAGAGTCCTTTAGGTGCCTTTTGGCAAACTCCAAATGGGCTGTCATGTGCCTTTTACTGAGGAGTGGCTTCCATCTGGCCACTCTACCATAAAGGCCTGATTGGTAGAGTGCTGTATAGATGGTTGTCCTGGAAGGTTCTCCCATCTCCACAGATGGGGCTCTGTCAGAGTGACCATCGGGGGCCAATGCCCTTCTCCCCTGATTGCTCAGTTAGGCCGGGCAGCCAGCTCTTGGAAGAGTCTTGGTGGTTCCAAACTTCTTACATTTAAGAATGATGGAGGCCACTGTTATTTGGGGGACCTTCAATGCTGCCTTTCTAAATAATGTCCAATCATTTGAATTTACCACAGGTGGACTCCAATCAAGTTGTAGAAACATCTCAAGTATGGTCAATGGAAACAGGACGCACCTGAGCTCATTTTCAAGTCTCATAGCAAAGGGCCTGAATAATTTCAGTTTTTTTTAATTTTTAATACATTTGCAAAAATGTCTATTAACCTGTGTTCACTTTGTCATTATGGGCTATTGTGTGTAGATTTATGATTTTAATTTTAGAATAAGGCTGTAACGTATCAAAATGTGAAGGGTCTGAATTATTTCCGAATGCACTGTATATATTGCACCACATATGACAATGGTCAAAAGGGCCCAGGTCAAAAGTAGTTTACTAAGAAGGGATTAGGGTGCCATTTCAGAGGAACTCATTGTCAATGTTCTCCCTTTGGTTTCATAATATCTTAGTATTTATGATCTAGGGTATGACTGATGATCCAGTGTACTGTACTATGTTATATGCTGGTTTCTATTTTGAAGAAAAACAACAGAGCTGACCACTAGATGGAGACCAAGTATTTTCTTGATTTTATTTTTTGCTTGGCCATGTCTCGCTCTCTGATATGCAGTGTGAATTCCTACTTTAAACAGTGTCTAACTGATGCCCTGTCCTCTCCTCATTTTCCTCTCCTCTAGAATCTGTCCGTCTGTCCTGAGGATGAGTCCATTATCATGTCCTCCTTCGTCAACACCATGACTTCCCTCGGCGTCAAACAAGGTATTCAACCTAACACGGCCTGCCACTCATATTACAGAAATATCATCAACAATAAACAGTTTCTCATTGAGACTGTTGTTGATAACACAGTTCAATCCATCCTGTTGCTGTACAGTAAATATTCCAGGTTAGGAAATGTCTACTTGATCATGCTTAGTTGTTTTTTATCTAGCCATGTTAGTCTTGAGAACTAAAAGCCATTGTCTGTTGTTTTGGTAATGGCTGAGTGAAGGACAGATGAAAGGAGGGAGGGCAGATGGCGAGCAGAGTAGGAGCCCGAGCCGCTCTCCACCTCTCCCCTACTCTGCCCTCCCTCCTTCCTGTGTCACGGTGATCCCATATCTGAGTGAATTGTCTCTGTCGGTGTTACAGTGGAAGACGGGGACGTGTTTGATTTCAGGGGCATGAGGCTGGACTGGTTCAGATTGCAGGTAAGAAGCCATCAGGAAAATGAGACCAGCTTTGCGGCTGGAGCTGGGAGGCAGACGTGGGTTCAAAGAGTATTTGAAATCATTTCACAATACTTTATCTCTGCTCAATTGAGCTTGTTTGGTGCAATGGAACAACTATAATAGTCTCAAAAGTGTCAAACCCAGCCCATCTGGCACTCCAGGCAGGCTAGAGCAAAGGCCTAAAGTATTTTGAAAGATTTTGAATATTTTTTGAACCCAGGTCTGGCTGAGAGGCCACTGTGCTCTGTGTGTGTGTCGTAATTAGCACTCATAATTAGCTAGTAATGAGAGAGCAGTGTTTAGCATGCTACACTACTCCAGTTACCCTACTCCTGTCTTACTGTTTCCTATCTGTAGGCCTGTGTGTGTGTGTGAGACATGTGGGGGAGGGGAACCAATATATAACTGATATAGGACAGTTTAGTCTTTTAGATCGTAATGAATAAGAGGGGGGACCTGTTCCTAGATCCACACTCCACTTTGTGAATACAGGCCCAGAGCGATGTTCTGTATACCTGAGTGAGAAGCCCCACTGCACATTCATTTAACAGACTAGTAATAGAGAATATGGCCTGAGATACTGTGAGGAGGACAAATGTCTATTCATCATAAAGACATCTGTTTTCTTTTTTTATTCATGTGCATGATGTACATGTTATTTGAAGTGATGAAAAAGAAATGTCCATGTTCTCAGGGAAAATAACTTATGGATATTGGAAGATAGATTCTGGGCCCCATTCCCTAACCATTTCTTAAAAATGAATTTGGAATGAATGACAATAAATATTCTTCTTTGAAGCAGTGTTTGTTTAAGAATCGTTGCATGTCTTTTATCCTGTCCCAAATAAATCGCAACTCACCCCAGAAAAGAGAGATGGCATATTATTTTCAAGTGTGGTTGAGTTGAGCTCTCGCTCTCTCGCTTTCTTTCTCTCTCTCAATCACGCTTGACTCCTCAGTACTCTGCTGAGATCAACACCACCATCCCTGCTGTCAGGGACCCACATCACTCTCCCTGACCCGTTGGTCGGCTCGCCGTTTCGCTGCCTTCCGATTCGTCCAGCCCTCAACTCAGATGGATATTTCAGTGTGCGTCCCAAATGGCGCCCTGTTCACATTACTTTTGACCAGGGCCTTACGAGTTAGGTCTTTAGGCCCTGGTCAAAAGTAGTGCACTACATAGGGAATTGGGTGCCATTAGTGACGTACCATCCCACTCAACTCCCTCTGAGATGTTTGATCTTAGCTCAGGGCCTCGGCAAGAAATTCTTCAACTCTGAAAAGTTTCTCAGTTTAGTCAGCAGGCAAGGGGAAAAGAGAAAAGCTTCCATGTGTGGAATGGGGACTGTTTTCCCAACACAGCTGAACAACTATTTTCTCAAGTCTCATGGTTTTTCTACTGACTGCGCTACACCCTTCACAGCCAACCTCTTAACACTATGATAGCAAAAACAGAACTGCTCAGATTACAAGAAGCAGGATGTTGGTTTATTCACTGTGTTTTTGCGTTCAGTGTTTGCCAGGGTCAAAGCAAATTCAGAAAGTATTTTAAACATTATGTACAAGAACAGCTGACAAATGTATGAACAGCTATACTGTATACACAGTATATGCCTATATCTACATATTCAGGTGTCACTGTGGTCCCTAAAAATAGATGTTTGTAAATAAGAATGTGTCAGCGAATAATCCTCGTTTATCAAGATGGTCCTGAAAGCTTCATGTTTGGATCAGAACCTAAACCTGTCTGTTCCACAAGCATCAAGAACACTACTTCTAAAGGTTCTACCACATGTGCTCTCTTCTCCTCCGAGCTGCTTGTCAACCACAACCCACAAGCCATGTGAGCGGTTACAGCACTATGGCAGACACAGACCTTGTCATAAGCCATATCAATGTTCTTTCTATCTATCAAGTACTTTTTTTTATTTTCTTTAAATCTCTCATAGTTTTGTTTTTGGAAACTCTTGTTGTTTGTCTGATCCATTAAGTGAACATGTTGGATGAGAAACACAAGCTGCCATTACCACAGTAAGATCATGTTAGTGATTGTAATCTAAACTGAGTCTTGCATCGTGTCATGATCTAACTCCAACTAGCAGATGTTGGTTGAGCCACAGTTGGACTGGATTGAGGGAAGAGAAACCCTAACCCTCTCTCTTTCTCTGTTTTTCTCTTGTCATGTCTCTTTTCTCCACGGTGCTGTTTTCTAATTCGGTTCTGACAATGGCACCATGAACATCATGCAACAGCACTTTAACGTTTCGAAATAGGCCTTGAATTTCAATCATTTTAAGCTTTCCCCTTGCCTAATTTTTCAATATATTGTCCTTGCTCAGACGTTTGAACAACGGTTGTGTGGGTTTAGCACCTGCTAAATGTCTTTGTGGCTGTGGTACCAGGTTGGCATCGAATGCTCTTTAAGTTGGCAGGAATTTAGAGATGTTGAAACCCAGTGGAACATGTTCGAGTCAACACTTTCGCTGCATTTTCTCACACTTGTGTAGCTCACGATGACTTCTTTCCAAAAAGTATGTGCTTTTATTTTTGGACTCTCAGATTGATTCTCTAAGGCCTAGTTGTACCCTGGTAACGCAGATGTTTCACTGCTCTTGTTGTGTTGCCCAAATTACACCCTATTCCCTACATATTGCGCCATAGGGCTCAGTGCACTACTTTTGACCAATGTGAATAGGGTGCCATTTGGGACGCAGTTTCAGAACTGTAGCCATTTTCCTTCTGACGATCTCGACAATCAAAGAAAGCATTGTCTTGAACTCTGCAAAGACACCAGAGAGAATCTGTTTTGCATACAGTCTTGGTTTGATACCATATGCTTTGGGAGGAAATTGTGTTATTTGGCTATTGTCAGTATCAGCGGTATCAAGTTAACACGGACGTCTTCCCAGAAATCTTTCCTTAGATGTTAATGATATGGTAACTCATCCAACCACACTTTTCCTTCCAGACTCCCACTGACTTCCAAATTGAATCAGCTTTTTCTTTAATTCCTAGGAAAGAGGGAGTTTTTGGGAAAGTGGCAAAGGAACGCTACTAATAGGAAAATTATTCTTTAAAAGACTTCAAACTGCATGAAACCAGAAATCTGTTGATTTGATATATTTGACAAATAAAATAGATATAAAGCCGCTTCAGCTGTAGACAACATTACATACAGTACCAGTCAAAAGTTTGGACACCTACTCATTTTCTACATTGTAGAATACTAGTGAAGACATCAAAACTATGAAATAACACATATGGAATCATGTAGTAACCAAAAAAGTTTTAAACAAATAGAAATTCTTCAAAGTAGCCACCCTTTGCCTTAATGACAGCTTTGCACACTCTTGGCATTCTCTCAATCATCTTCGTGAGGTAGTCACCTGGAATGCATTTCAATTAACAGGTTGCCTTGTTCATTTGTGGAATTTCTTACCTTCTTAATGCGTTTGAGCCAATCAGTTGTGTTGTGACATGGTAGGGGTAGTATACAGAAGACAGCCCTATTTGGTAAAATACCAAGCCCATATTATGGCAAGAACAGCTCCAATAAGCAAAGAGAAACAAAATACAGAACATTTCAAGAACTTTTAAAGTTTTTTCAAGTGCATTCGCAAAACCATCAAGCGCAATGATGAAACTGTCTCTCATGAGGACCACCACAGGAAAGGAAGACCCAGAGTTACCTCTGCTGCAGAGGACATGTTCATTAGAGTTAACTGCACCTCAGATTGCAACCCAAATAAATGCTTCACAGAGTTCAAGTAACAGACACATCTCAACATCAACTGTTCATAGGAGACTGCGTGAATCAGGCCTTCATGGTCGAATTGCTGCAAAGAAACCACTACCAATAAGAAGAAGAGACTTGCTTGGGCCAAGAAACACAAGCAATGGACATTAGACCGGTGGGAATCTGTCCTTTGGTCTGATGAGTCCAAATTTGAGGTTTTTGGTTACAAAAAACGCAGAGTAGGTGAATGAATGATCTCCGCATGTGTGGTTCCCACCGTGAAGCATGGAGGAGGAGGTGTGATGGTGTGGGGGTGCTTTGCTGGTGACACTGTGATTTATTTAGAATTCAAGGCACACTTAACCAGCATGGCTACCACAGCATTCTGCAGTGATACGCCATCCCATCTGGTTTGCGCGTAGTGGGACTGTCATTTGTTTTTCAACAGGACAATGACCCAAAACAAAGCTCCAGGCTGTGTGAAGGCTATTTGACCAAGAAGGAGAGTGGTGGAGTGCTGCATCAGATGTCCGGGTCTCCACAATCACCCAACCTCAACCCAATTGAGATGGTTTACCCGACCTCAACCCAATTGAGATGGTTTGGGATGAGTTGGACTGCAGAGTGAAGGAAAAGCAGCCAAAAAGTGCTCAGCATATGTGGGACTGTTGGAAAAGCATTCCCCATGAAGCTGGTTGAGAGAATGCCAATTGTGCAAAGCTGTCATGAAAAGGGTGGCTACTTTTTGAAGAATCTCAAATATAAAATATATTTTGATTTTGTTTAACACTTTTGGTTACTGCATGATTCCATATGTAATTTCATAGTTATGTCTTCACTATTTTTCTACAATGTAGAACATAGTAAAAATAAGAAAAACCCTTGGATGAGAAGGTACGTGTTGTGTTTTCCTCTGGTCAGACCTACCAATAATGCCTTGTTTATCTCTTGGTTAGGCCTATACTAGCGTGTCCAAGGCTTCTCTGGGCATCGCAGACCACCGTGAGCTAGGCAAGATGATGAATACCATTATATTCCACACCAAGATGGTGGATTCCCTGGTGGAGATGCTGGTGGAGACGTCTGACCTCTCCATATTCTGGTAAGTAAACCTTGTTTGCGCCAGAACAACCCAAAGGGCAGGAGCATATCTCCTGTTTCCATAGCGTGAGGCAGCTTGGTGTAGAAGTACACCCCCTGGACAAGACGCTAGTTTGCAGCAGGGCCTATTCTGGTAAGGGTCTACGTTGACATTTACCTCCATGTCCAGTTCAGTTACACAGCCGTTTAAAACAGTAAAAGGTATTAGGTTATGTGGACTCCATCTTCTGGTAGGCGTCTACATTTGGGATTCGGATTCCTATTTAGAAAAACGTACATGTCCCATTTAAAATAAAAAAAATAAAAAATGTTACCAGGAAAAGCCCATTGAGATCCAGAGTCTCTTTTTCAATGGAGGCAGCAACAATCAATACATTACAAAATTAAAACATACAGCATTACAATACAATTCACCAGCATGATCCAGCCTAAAATAAGCATTTACACTCCTGTAACATTCTCCCATACAAAATGTAAATGAATTCAGTGGCACAAACATATCTAGATGCAGCATGGATTGTAGACTATTCCATGCCTCTGGTGCACAAGACGAGAAGGCAGTCTTACCTAATACTGTAAATGTCCTGGGGTCTTAAGTAGAAACCACCTAGCAGACCGGGTATGGTAACTGCTGGTGGTGAAGGAGACCAGACTACAGAGGTAAAGAGGGAGTTTATCCAAAAGGGCTTTGTAGATGAACACATACAAATATAGCTTTCTGCGCATATAAAGTGAGGTCCAACCCACCATTTTGGTACAAGGTGCAATGGGTGAGTGACTTGGCATTTGTAATAAAGCGCAATGGATGCATGATAAACAGAGTCCAGTTTCTGTAAGACAGAGGAGGCTGCATGCCTATACAACAAGTCACCATAATCAATTACAGAGAGAAATGTGGCCTGAACAAGCTTCTTTCTAGCCATAAGCAGGAAGAAAGGCTTATTATTAAAATAAAAACCCAATTTCAGTTTCTTCACAAGATTATCCATATGAACTTCAAAGGACATGTCATCCAACTACACTGCTCAAAAAAATAAAGGAAACACTAAAATAACACATCCTAGATCTGAATGAATGAAATATTCTTATTAAATACTTTTTTCTTTACATAGTTGAATGTGCTGACAACAAAATCACACAAAAATGATCAATGGAAATCAAATTTATCAACCCATGGAGGTCTGGATTTGGAGTCACACTCAAAATTAAATTGGAAAACCACACTACAGGCTGATCCAACTTTGATGTAATGTCCTTAAAACAAGTCAAAATGAGGCTCAGTAGTGTGTGTGGCCTCCACGTGCCTGTATGGCCTCCCTACAACGCCTGGGCATGCTCCTGATGAGGTGGCGGATGGTCTCCTGAGGGATCTCCTCCCAGACCTGGACTAAAGCATCCGCCAACTCCTGGACAGTCTGTGGTGCAACGTGGCGTTGGTGGATGGAGCGAGACATGATGTCCCAGATGTGCTCAATTGGATTCAGGTCTGGGGAACGGGCGGGCCAGTCCATAGCATCAATGCCTTCCTCTTGCAGGAACTGCTGACACACTCCAGCCACATGAGGTCTAGCATTGTCTTGCATTAGGAGGAACCCAGGGCCAACCGCACCAGCATATGGTCTCACAAGGGGTCTAAGGATCTCATCTCGGTACCTAATGGCAGTCAGGCTACCTCTGGCGAGCACATGGAGGGCTGTGCGGCCCCCCAAAGAAATGCCACCCCACACCATGACTGACCCACCGCCAAACCGGTCATGCTGGAGGATGTTGCAGGCAGCAGAACATTCTCCACGGCGTCTCCAGACTCTGTCACGTCTGTCACATGTGCTCAGTGTGAACCTGCCTTCATCTGTGAAGAGCACAGGGCGCCAGTGGCGATTTGCCAATCTTGGTGTTCTCTGGCAAATGCCAAACGTCCTGCACGGTGTTGGGCTGTAAGCACAACCCCCACCTGTGGACGTCGGGCCCTCATACCACCCTCATGGAGTCTGTTTCTGACCGTTTGAGCAGACACATGCACATTTGTGGCCTGCTGGAGGTCATTTTGCAGGGCTCTGGCAGTGCTCCTCCTGCTCCTCCTTGCACAAAGGCGGAGGTAGCGGTCCTGCTGCTGGGTTGTTGCCCTCCTACGGCCTCCTCCACGTCTCCTGATGTACTGGCCTGTCTCCTGGTAGCGCCTCCATGCTCTGGACACTACGCTGACAGACACAGCAAACCTTCTTGCCACAGCTCGCATTGATGTGCCATCCTGGATGAGCTGCACTACCTGAGCCACTTGTGTGGGTTGTAGACTCCGGCTCATGCTACCACTAGAGTGAAAGCACCGCCAGCATTCAAAAGTGACCAAAACATCAGCCAGGAAGCATAGGAACTGAGAAGTGGTCTGTGGTCACCACCTGCAGAACCACTCCTTTATTGGGGGTGTCTTGTTAATTGCCTATAATTTCCACCTGTTGTCTATTCCATTTGCACAACAGCATGTGAAATTTATTGTCAATCAGTGTTGCTTCCTAAGTGGACAGTTTGATTTCACAGAAGTGTGATTGACTTGGAGTTACATTGTGTTGTTTAAGTGTTCCCTTTATTTTTTTGAGCAGTGTATATACCTAGGTATTTGTAGGATGCCACTTTTTTTCAATTTATAAGCCACCAGATGTGACAATGCTAACCTTCTTTGGCTGAGTGTGAGCTCTGGTGAAGTTCATTAATAAAAAATAATCTACGTTCAAGACCAGTTTGATCACCATAAAGGGAGGCCTACAGTGACTGAAAGCAGTCTGGAGCTCTTCAACAGCCTGAACCAGAGAAGGAGCACATGAATATATGACTATTATCTGCATATAGATACAACTTTGCTGGTTGCATCCCAGTTCCCAAATCATAAATAAAAATTGAGAACAACACAGGAGCTAAAATGGAACCCTGGGGCACACCTCTATTAATCTCAAGAAAGCTAGACTTGTGATTGTCAGTATATCCACATTGTGTTCTGTCAAAGATAGTTCCTAAACCAATTTACTGCCCCTTTACTGAGACCAATGTTACTGAGTCTAGCTAGCAACAATTCATGATCAACTGAATCAAAGGCCTTTTTATCAGGTGCGTTTGTCATTTGCCACTGCCATAGCTGCAGTTGTGGTGTTGTTCCCCGATCTAAAGCCAGACTGAACCCCGCTCAGCATGTTCTTTTTAATTAAGACGTTTTTTAACTGGGTTCACTAGGGATTCATAGACTTTGGCCAGGATAAGGAGTTTGGAGATAGGACAATAGTTATTAGCATCTGAGGGATCTCCTTCCTTTAGTAGTGGGAGGACAAATGCTGATTTCCAAATGCTTGTTATGGAATTGGTCAAGAGACTCAAGTTGAAAATGTGACCCACAGGTTCAGTAATAATACCAGCTGCTATCTTAAAGAGGTAGGGATCCAGGTTTTCTGGGCCTGCAGACTTTGTGTCTATTGCCTTTAATGCTTTATAGACCTCGGCATAAGAAACAGGCTCAAAGTTAATGGTTCACATGAGGGCCTATATCATAGTTTACTGTAACAGAGCTTACATTAGAGACCTGGGCCCCACCATTATCAAAAACTGAACCAGCAGATATGAAGTGCTTGTTAAAAACCTCTACAATATCGTCTCTGTCCTTCACTTCTTTAGAATCCACCATTAAATGGTCAGGAAGGCCAGAGGATACATTAGAACCTGACACTGATTTGATTAGCTTCCAAAACTTGGTAGGGTTGTTAAGGTTCTCTGTGACTGTATTTAGATAGAAATCTGATTTGGACTTCCTGATCAATCCTGTACATTTGTTTCTTAGCGCTCTGAAGGAGGCCCAGTCAACAGGAGCATTGAGTAAAATGGCGCCGGAGCAGATGGCAGACGTTTTACGTGCCCCCAACCGATTGTTTTTTTGTTTGTTTATCTGTGTTGTTTGAAACGTATTTAAAAAAAAAAAAAAAAATATTTTTGCACATAATGTTGCCGCTACCATCTCTTATGACTGAAAATAACTTCTAGACATCAGGACTGCGATTACTCACCACGGACTAGCAGAATCCCTTTTCTCCTTTCACGACTCTGACAAGACCGAGGCGGAGGATATATGGCTCCCTCGGGAACAGGCCCCGACCCCAGTGATCTGTGTGAAGAGGAGGCGGAGAAAGAGAGGCCGGAGGGCGGGCTGCCTTCTGAGGAGTACCCCTCAAATCTGCTCGCAAACATGCAATCTTTGGACAATAAAATGGACGAGTTATTGGGAAGGTTAAACTACCAACGGGACATTAAAAACTGTTACATCTTATGCTTCACGGAGTTGTGGCTGAACGACAACAATCTCACTTACAGGTGGCTGGTTATACGATGTACCGGTAGGATAGAACAGCGGCGTCTGGTAAGACCAGGTAAGACCAAACCATAACAGACTATAAAGGGAAGCACAGCCGAGAGCTGCCCAGTGACACGAACCTACCGGATGAGCTAAACTACATCTATGCTCGCTTCGAGGCAAATAACACTGAAACATGCATGAGGGCACCAGCTGTACCGGAAGACTGTGTGATCACGCTCTCCGTAGCCGATGTGAGTAAGACCTTTAGACAGGTCAACATTCACAAGGCCGCAGGGCCAGACGGATTACCAGGACTTGTACTGCGAGCATGCGCTGACAAACTAGCAAGTGTCTTCACTGACATTTTCAACCTCTCCCTGTCGGAGTCTGTAATACCAACATGTTTTAAGCAGACCACCATAGTGCCTCTAACCAAGAACACGAAGGTAAACTGCCTAAATGACTACCGACCCGTAGCACTCACGTCTGTAGCCATGAAGTGCTTTGAAAGGCTGGTCATGGCTCACATCAACACCATCATCCCAGAAACCCTAGACCCACTACAATTTGCATACCACCCCAACAGATGATGCAGTCTCTATTGCACTCCACACTGCCCTTTCCCACCTGGACAAAAGGAACACCTATGTGAGAATGCTATTCATTGACTACAGCTCAGCGTTCAACACCATAGTGCCCTCAAAGCTCATCACTAAGCTTAAGAACCCTGGGACTAAACATCTCCCTCTGCAGCTGGATTCTGGACTTCCTGACGGGCCGCCCCCCAGGTGGTAAGGGTAGGTAACAACACATCCGCCACGCTGATCCTCAACACAGGGGCCCCTCAGGGGTGCTTGCTCAGTCCCCTCCTGTACTCCCTGTTCACTCATGACTGCACGGCCAGGCACGACTCCAACACCATCATTAAATTTGCCGATGACACAACAGTGATCACCGTCAACAACGAGACAGCCTTTAGGGAGGAGGTCAGAGACCTGGCAGTGTGGTGCCAGGACAACAACCTATCCCTCAACGTGATCAAGACAAAGGAGATGATTGTGGACTACAGGAAAAAGAGCACTGAGCACACCCCCATTCTCATCGACGGGGCTGCAGTGGAGCATGTTGAGAGCTTCAAGTTTCTTGGTGTCCACATCACCAACAAACTAACATGGTCCAAGCACACCATGACAGTCCTGAAGCGGGCACGACAAAACCTATTCCCCCTCAGGAGACTGAAAAGATTTGGCATGGGTCCTCAGATCCTCAAAAGGTTCTACAGCTGCACCATCGAGAGCATCCTGACTGGTTGCATTACTGCCTGGTATGGCAATTGCTCGGCCTCCGACCGCAAGGCACTACAGAGGGTAGTGCGAACGGCCCAGTACATCCTTGGGGCCAAGCTTCCTGCCATCCACGACCTCTATACCAGGCGGTGTCAGAGGAAAGCCCTAAAAAGTATCAAAGACTCCAGCCACCCTAGTCATCGACTGTTCTCTCTGCTACCACACGGCAAGCGGTAGCGGAGCGCCAGGTCTAGGTCCAAGAGGCTTCTAAACAGCTTCTACCCCCAAGCCATAAGACTCCTGAACATCTATTCAAATGGCTACCCAAACTATTCACATTGCCCCCCTCCCCTCTCCACATCACTGCCACTCTCTGTTGTCATCTATGCATAGTCACTTTAATTAACTCTATCTACATGTACATACTACATCAACTAACCGGTACACCAGCACATTGACTCTGTACCGGCACCCCCCTGTATATATTGTTATTTTTTACTGCTCCTCTTTAATTACTTGTTACTTTTCTCTCATTGTTATCCATATTTTTTAAATGAACTGTCGTTTAGGGGCTCGTAAATAAGCATTTCACTGTAAGGTCTACACCTGTGGTATTCGGCGCATGTGACTAATACAATTTGATTTGATTTATATGTCTAGCTTGAGCCCAAGAGACATTTCTGTTTCTAATTTATTCTGCTAAGTTATCAGAAAAACAGGGATGGTCCCTTCCACTGATTCTAAAATTCTTCACAGGGGCATGCTGATCAAAAATGTAATATAAAAATATTCCCAGGCAGTGTCAACATTGGGAATCAGATCATGTAAACGCTTGCTTATCGAGCTGTCTAAAATGTCTTTAAAATGTAACAGGGTCATTTTTGTATTTCTAACACAAGCTATTGCACAGTGATCACTGTCATTATTACAGAATATCCCAGTCGATGTGTATTTGTGAGGGGTATTCGTTAGAAGAATGTCCAATAGCGTTGGTTTGTTAGGTGCTCTGAGATTTGATCTTGTAGGTGCATTAATTAATTATGCAAGATTCAGAGAGTCACACAGTTCTTTAAAAGAGTCCGATACAGATGTAATCATGCCCCACTTCAAATCTCCTAAAATAATGAATTCAGAGTCAGTTAGAGCCATTGCTGGGCAATTTAATTGAAAAGTAAAATATTAATAAAAACACATCAAATGTACATATAAAAGTAAAAACAGGAAGACGCGACATCAATAGAAATAGATTGGATCAAAGGTGCAGTGTGCAAGTGGGAGGTTTACCTCTGGAGGCTACATTTACATCTACCTCCATATTCAGTTAAAGTCGTTTACAAGGAAAACATTGTAAAAGCTAATAGGCTATATAGCCATCACTCATCCTCTAAAACCCCATGGTAACTGTCTGTTAGAGGTTTTGTTATGTTATTTTTCTTTATGTTTGGTGGAGACAGCAAAGGAGAGGAGAGGGTTGGACAGATTTAAATATGATTGTACCAGATGGATGTTTGAAGTTTGCAGCTCATGCTCGTTCTATTCCTCTCCTCCTCTTTTCTCTCTCTCTCTCTCATCCTCTTTCTCTCTCTCTCATCCTCTTTCTCCCTCTGTCTCTTCCTCTTTCCCTCTTTATGTCCTCCTCTTTTCCTCTCTCTCTCTCCTTCTCCCATCTGATAGCTTTTACAGTCGTGCGTTTGAGAAGATGTTCCAGCAGTGTTTGGAGCTGCCATCCCAGTCTCGTCACTCCATCTCCTTCCCTCTGCTCTGTACCCACTTCATGAGCTGCACCCATGAGCTCTGTCCTGAGGAGGTGAGTGTCACATTGAGATATGATGTTACCACTGTGTCACAAAACATCACAGTAAGCATCACTAAGGTCTGGCAGGTCACTCTGCGATAGTCATTTATTAAAGAAATGTATTTTCAACATAACTCATATTCAATTGATCAGGTCGCCCTTGCAAAATATGTTTTTAAGGGTCTTTCCTACTTAAATAAATGAATACATAAAATACATGTAATGGCCCCTGACATGTTTATGTATAATACATGTAATGTAAAGATGATAGTTTTTGTATGTTTTTTAGATGTCTTTCCAAGAATTGGAATCTTAAGTAAAATATATTGGTGCAGTAGCAGCCTATTCCATTTGGACTTATCTCCCTCATTAGTTTTGTAGCTCTTATGGGGACTGGTAGTCTCAGAGAAACAGGCCATTTCACAGGATGTCTCACACAGGCTGGGAAAGTCTCATTCAGCTCCGTCTCAGTGCTGCTAGGGCCCATGGCAGCATCCCAAATGGCAAGCTATTCCCTATTAGTGCACTACTTTTGGCCACAACTTTTGCCTGGTCAAAAGTAGCGCACTAATAGGGAATAGTGTGCCATTTGGGACACAGCCTCTGTCTCCTTCCGCAGCAGCAGGATGGAGTCATACAGAGAATCAGGAAAGTAACTGCAAGTTTTCTGGGGTTGTGGAATGTTGTGTAACGAAGCGTCCAGCGCTGTGGTCCATGTACCCGGATGTGTACTGAGAAGTAGAGGGCTGAAAAGCATGATTTATTAAATCTGTAGTTGAACCATACACTGGTGCAGCTACTAGCTCCTCCCAAGGGGATGTGGAAGCCCTCCGCTCACACAGCCTCCACAACACATTTCTGTTTCCCTCTCTGCTGAAATACGCCAGGCACATTCATGTTTGTTCCTGCCAAACATGGAGCCCAATATCCATTTAGTTTGGTAAATAAGGCATATTTTCACTCCTAATTGGTTGACAAACAGTACCAAAAGAAGTGGCACAATGGGCGTTCTCATGTGGCCGAGCAGAGTGGTCAAAGGAGGGCCTTTTGCTTAGGAGCTGTCTGAGTGCACTTAGAGAAATAAAATAGATTTATTGAGCCATAGGCTTGGATTTCACAAAACTCCCTCTCAGCGTGTTTTCAAAATTTTCCTCTTCCTATGTCCACTCCTCATAGCTTTGGGCAGCTGCAAACTTTATTTATGTTGGAAAAGCATTAAATGTTTCCAAGAATATTTCCATCTTGCACAGAACTTTTTACAGTGGTTTGTATTAACTGTAAAAGGTCTGTTTCCCAAATGGCACCCTATTCTATTTTTGACCAGGGCTTATCAGAGATGTGAGTCTGACTCGAGTCACAAATTTGATGACTTGAGACTCGGCTTGATATAAAATAAAATAACTTGAGACATGACTTGGACTTCGAGCCTCAAGACTCGGGACTCGACTTTGACTTGAGACTGATTACTTAAAATTATCTGGGCAGGTTTTGTAACGTCTTGTCACTCATTTTGTGGCACAGAGTCTCCGTGGATTGCTCTACACGCAGCCAGAGACAGTATCGCAATTGCAAAAAAACTGATTGGCTAGTGAAACGCACACTCTGCCCTCTGATTGAACCTGCAAACTGTCAATCAACACAGGTCGGCTGAGCTAGCACAGTGAGAAGGTTTTGGGGGATTGTGAGTGTGAAACTAAATGGGAAAATATATTTTTTTCATACATATTTTAATAGGCTACATACATACTGTTTGTGTTTTATATTTATACCTTTGCTTATTCGATCTGGTCACCTAACGTTAGCCTACGGCATTGGACCAAATTCTTGTTTCAAAAACTTATAATCTGTGCTTCAGAACCAAAAAGTTGTGCGTCTTAACTGTTGACCAGTCACCAGCATTGGCGCGCAAAGGCAGACGCACATATTCAAATTAGTGACCAGAAAGCGCTTGTTTGATATTCTCCAGTTTTGCCTGGCAAAAAGAGAGTAGCATACCTACATTCATATTATCCATATAAAGTACCGTTTAGCAATCTGCTACGGATGCATCTTTGCCACAACAAGCTGGTGATTTCATTGATCATTTTCAAATTTCAGATAGGCCTAGTTTGGGTGGTTTATAATTGTATACCTCAGTTTTGGTACTGGCTATATGTCTAAAGATAGCTGTAACATCGCACTACCTTCAATACTTACGGGAGGAAGATGTTACATTCTGGAGAATTAATGAGTAAGAAAAAGGCTACAGACAGATCATGCTTTCCATCCGATCCTGCAACCTCCGCTGCATACAGTTAAGCCGTATGATCCTGCTTGCTCTGACCTCCAGAGAAGTGACAGTGACATAATATCCCTAGTTGATATTGACTGCTAACATGAATGACTTTCAGCTCCAAATGTAAAACGCAGTTTATTTCTGTATCTTGTGTTTTGAAAATGCATCACCGTTTATGGCTGTAATGACAGGCTACATTTGCGGAGTGATTGTGTTCGCCCTGTGCGCGCGTGCACGAGGGGTCGCAAGCTTTGAACCAATCCTTTTTGGGCTTCGCAGGTCAAAAAGTTTGAAAACTGCTGAGTGAACTGCTTGCTGATTTGCTGTACAGCTATAGGATCGGGTGCAGCACAAACGTCAAATTGTAGGGAGAGATGATTGACATAAATTCATATCAAATCATAAATTCATATCAAATAAAATAGTCTCATATGCCTATTTAAATAAAGGTAAAATAAAAAATAAAATATGCGGCTCTGAAAATCAAGTGATTTGGTGATCAAGAATATGAACTGTTTACTTTGCAAGCTCACCAGCAATGGGGCAGCAAGCAACAATTACTAACATAGGCCTACTGGTATTTTGCTATGTCAAAATGTACTTGTGAAGCTTGTGTTTGGAATTGGTTGTTAATGTATTATTACATAATCAATGTGTTGTAGACTAAATAAAGGGCTGTCTAGTAGCCTCCATAAATAGACAGATTTTTAGTTGAACAAGTCGTTGCCTGTATACATTTTTTTTTACTTGACTTGAAAAAGCGTGTGACTTGACTCAACTTGACTTGCTCTTAGAATGCACGACTTGGACTTGGGACTCGACTTGAGACTTGGACCTTGTGACTCAAATAATAGTGACTTGGTCCCCACCTCTGGGCCTCATAAATCTCAAATGGCACCCTATTCCCTACATAGTTCCCTGGTCAAAAGTAGTGCACTACATAAGGAATAGGATGCCATTTGGGACGCAACCAAGGTCACAGAACTTCAGCGAAAGGCATCCGATTAAAAATGTTTGTCTTATTCTTTTGGAAGCTAAACGTCATTTTACATCCGATTTATTTATTTAGAAAAATCCTCAACATTTTAACCTTTTTAGGCCATAATCATTTCAACAAAAATGAAAATGCAACAATTGTTAGAAAGAAAGCTATTCCATGTGAACTCTTCTCAGAAAATGTTGAGTGACTAGATAATAATTGAAGTATGTTGTGTAAGGAGCACACACACAGTATTAATATAGAGTCTGCCGGTTAGCAATTGCCTGAGGGAGAAATGAGACCTGTCACTCACAGCTTTAAATTTCAACCTTTGTTCATGTCTTCCATGCCTGGGGGAACAAATAACTCCCCCACCCTCTATGGCTTTCAAAAAGACCAAACTGAATGGTTTAAAGAGCAAACTGCCATGGGATTCATTTAAGATACTCTTTGAAGAGGTAGGGTTTCAGATGTTTTTGGAAGATGGGCAGGGAATCGGCTGTTCTAGCTTCAGGGGGAAGATGGTTCCACCATTGGCACCAGTGTTTTTTCTGCATTAAAAAAAGTATTGGGCGGACCGCCTAAGCGCTTTTTCTGCCGCCTATGTCCAAACAGTAAATGTAGTCTCGCTCAACCCTCCCACTTTTCCCACTGCATTTCATATATAGGTTCTGTAGCCAAAGTAGACAATTCCCGCTCTTTTATTCAGAGAAAATAGCCCTTAGGTTACCGTTCAAAAGACATGACCCATAATACTGGCACTACTTTCTTTTCTTTCTATCATGCATTGGTGGGCTGCATTTTACATTCATTAAGCATATCGCGGGCTGTTTTAAAACTTAGCTACTTGCGGACAGGACTGTTAACCATTGGTTTAGGCTACACCTTGTTCAGTCAGGTTACCTTATTAGCTAGATATAGCTAACAACCTGGGGGCGCGTTCAGTAGAACGCAGCGTTTAGAACGTTCAGATAGAAATATGCTATGTAGAACAAACCTGCCTCTCTGACATGTTGAGTAACGAATAACGTTGGCTCTATTCATGGTATTTCTATCTTCAACATTCGAGAACATTTTTCAACTGAACGTGGCCCTGGTAACATTACCAGTAGCCTATATGCAGCCTATATGCAAACATTTGGTGGAACATAAAAGAAAGGAAAAGGTAGAGCAAACAATTGATTGACTAAATTCCTCTCGCCACTACACTATATCTGACTGGGTAAATATCTTTATTTTGAGTTAATGTGGACCCAGAGACTCAGACTTGATCACTTGGACCAGGACTCAAGCACTGGGACTAAAGACTTTTAGTTTAGTGACTCAACTACATCATTGGATGAAACCGTCATTAGCTCCCGTTATACTTTTAGGCATCAATGTGGCTGCGGCGTCTGTGAAATGATGATAACAATGTCAATGATGGGATGAGTGATGGAGGTGTAACCCATACTACTTTGCAAATACTTTACACCACCATCTGGTGATTGTGCCTCTCTCTCTCTCTCTGTCTCTCTGTCTGTGCTTGCGTGTGTCTGTTTGTTTTGTATGTAATGTGTAATATCAATGTAGGCTGAAATAGGCATTTACATGGCCAGATAATTCTCATATATTCTAATACAGTGCCATGAAAAAATATTTGCCCTCTTTCTGATTTTCTCTATTTTTGATACCAAATGTTATCAGATCTTCAACCAACGGTCAAGCATGGTGGTGGTAGTGTGATGGTTTGGAGATGCTTTGCTGCCTCCAGACCTGGATGACTTGCCTTAATAGAAGGAACCATGAATTCTGCTCTGCATCAGAGAATTCTACAGGAGAATGTCAGGTCATCCGTCTGTGAGCTGAAGCGCAGCTGGGTCATGCAGCAAGACAATGATCCAAAACACACAATCAAGTCTACATGAATATGGTTAAAAAGCAACACATTTGAAGTTTTGGAATAGCCTAGTCAAAGTCCAGAACTGATCCCAATTGAGATGTTGTGGCTGGACTTGAAACAAGCACTTCATGCTTAAACTCACAAATGTCACTGAGTTAAAGCAAGAGTGGGCCAAAATTCCTCCACAGCGATGTGAGAGACTGATCAACAACTACAGGAAGCATTTGGTTGCTGTCATTGCAGCTAAAGGTGGCACAATGAGTTATTGAGTGTAAGGGAGCAATTACTTTTTCACACAGGGGAATTGGGTGTTGCACAACTTTTTAAAATAAATAAAATAACTATATATATTTTTTGCTATATCTAAACTCTGGTTCCCTTTATCTAATATTAGGTTTTGCTTGATCTGTTAATGTTCAATATCAAAAATAGAGAAAATCAGAAAGGAGGCAAATATTTTTCCACAGCACTGTATATGTTTGTCATATTTCTGCTGTTGGGAAGAGAATATGATGTTATGCAGAAAAATATGTTGGTAGGACAAGGCTATGTACTGTGTGTTTGTGCACATGGAAGTCAGTGATTTTGTTTACTATAGGTTGATGAGACAATACAAATGTGATGTGACTAAAATGAAAGGGCATTTAGTTTACTAAAATTGCCTGCTGCTTTTGTTGTTTCGACAATAACTAGACTCAGTCACATTTTTGTCATTTGAATAATGATTAAGACTTAATTATATTTTTGTCAAAATGACTAAGACTCGACTAAATCCAAAATGAACAATGGACTGAGCTGACCCGTAGGGGTGGGACAGCCAAGAGACCAGAGGTGGCAGAACAGAGTGCTTGGGTTGGGGTGTAGGGTTTCAGTTCAGCATAGCCTGAAGATAGGGAGGGTCAGTTCCCCTTGCTGCTCCGTAGACAAGCACCATGGTCCTGTAGTGGATGTGAGCCTCGACTGGAAGCCAGTGGCGTGTGTGGAGTAGCGGGGTGACATTGGAGAACTTGGGAAGGTTGAACACCAAGTGGGCTGCGGCATTCTGGATAAGTTGCAGGGGTTTGGTGGCACAAGCAGGGAGCCCAGCCAACAGAGAGTTGTAGTAGTCTAGACTGGAGATGACCAGAGCCTGGATTAGGATCTTTGCTGCTTCCTGTGTGAGGAAGGGTCGTACTCTATTATAATAATCAACTGAGTATACAAAACATTAGGAACATCTGCTGTTTCCATGACATTGACTGACCATGTGAATCCAGGTGAAAGCTATGATCCCTTATTGATGTCACTTGTTAAATCCACTTCAATAAGTGTAGATGAAGGAGAGGAGACCGGTTAAAGAAGGATTTTTAAGCCTTGAGACAATTGGGACATGGATTGTGTATGTGTACCATTTGAGGGTGAATGGTCAAGACAAAATATTTAAGTGCCTTTTTGAATGGGGTAATTGGGAACTGCAACGCTGCTGGGTTTTTCACGCTCAACATGATTCACCACCCAAAGGACATCCAGCCAACTTGACACAACTGTGGGAAGCTTTGAAGTCAACATGGGCCAGCATGCCTGTGGAACGCTTTCGACACCTAATAGAGTCCATGTCCCGACAATTTGAGGATGTCCTGAAGGAAAAAGGGGGTGCCACTCAATATAAGGAAGCTGTTCTTAATGTTTTGTACACTCAGTGTAATATATGCCATTTAGCAGAGACTTTTATCCAAAGCGACTTAGTCATGCATGCATTTTTATGTATGGGTGGTCCCTGGAATCGAACACACTATCTTGGCATTGCAAGCGCCATGCTCTACCAACTGAGCAACAGGGGACCTCTATGGATGTTGTAGACTAGAGCATGAACTTGCAGGAGCGAGTCACTGCTTTGATGTTTGCAGAGAATGACAGGGTGTTGTCGATGGTCATGCCAAGGTTCTTTGCACTCTGGGAGGGGGGCACAGTTGCCCACCATGATGGAGAGGTCTTAGAGCGGGCAGGTCTTATCTGGGAGGAAGAGCAGCTCCGTCTTGTCGATTGGTTGAGCTTCAGGTGATGGGCCGACATCCAAGCTGAGATGTATCTCTGCGTGCCAGGCAGACATGTCGCCACCTGGGAGTGTCATCCGCGTAGCAATGATAGGAGAGATCATGTGAGGATTTGAAGGAGCCGAGGGACTTTGTGTGTTGACAAAAGAGGAGAGGGCCTAGAACTGAGCCACGGGGACACCAGTATTGAGAGCATGTGATGCAGACTCCTCTCCATGTCACCTGGTATGAGCAACCTGCCTGGTAGGACGCAATGCAAAAGTGTGCAGAGCCTGAAACGCCCAGCCTTGAGGGTGGAGAGGACGATCTGATGGTTGGCAGTGATGAAGGCAGTGGATATATATCTAGGAAGATGAGGAGAGAGGGTTAGCTTTGGCAGAGCGGAGAGCGTCCGGGACACAGAGGAGAGAGGTCTCAGTTGAGTGAGCTGTCTTGAAGCCTGACTTGTTAGGGTTGAGAAGATCGTTCTGAGAGAGATAACGAGAGAGTTGGTCATAGACAGTGTGGTGGAAATTCAACACCAGGGACACCTAAAGTCAAGCTTAAATTAATCACTCTTTTATGAGCAAGCTTACAACAGGTTACAACAAACTCTGCACACCGTACAGGTCTATCAGAAGCTCCCTTGGGGCAGTCCCAGCAGTTGGAGGTGGAGGATTAAGGAGGGAAGAGAAGGTGGAAAACAGTTTCCTGGGGTTAAAGGCAGAAGCTTGAAATTTAGAGTGATAGAAAGCAGCTTTAGCACGGACAAAGAGGAAGAGAAGGTAGAGAGGAGGAAGTGGAAGCATGATAGGTCCTCCGGAAGTTTAGTTTTCCTCCGTTTCCGCTCAGCTGCCCGCAGCCCTATTCTGTGAGCTATTCTGTTTGACCAGAGTTGTTTGTGGAGATTGTTTGACCAGTTTTAGAGCGTGGCAGTGTGTGCTGTTCAGTCAGTGTCTACTGTTAAGTGTTGGCTACCTATGAATGACAGGTTCACTCAGACCTCTCTACCTACCTAGAACTTTTTGCTATTCACAAACAGCTAGTCTGGTCCTAGATCTGTTTGGCATTGACAAATACTGAAGGAGTTAGATCTGGGACCAGACTAACAAACAGACGTTCACCTAACCATCCACCAGCCAATCTCCTAAAGTGCAAACTGCTTTACCCTGGATAAAATGTTCTTCCCTTTTCCCCTCCTTCCTACAGAGGCATCACATAGGCGACCGTAGCTTGTCCCTGTGCAACATGTTTCTGGATGAGATGGCTAAACAGGCCCGCAACCTCATCACAGACATCTGCACCGAGCAATGCACGCTCAGCGACCAGGTGAGGTTCTGTTGTCATTGTGATTAATCAAAGTCCACACTAAGTGACCAGAGGGCTATATTACGATACAAGCTTTATCTACTCAGGATATTCTAAAGCTAGCCAGCTTCAGTTAGCTTCACTTTCCAGATCAGGCTTCAGTCACACTACAATGGTGGATATTGCTCGTCCACCTGCCGCTAACTCGAGCAGGCTTGTAACTGCTCGTGCATGTTGCACGTGGCTAGTCGAAGGCTGAACTCTTAATTGATACAATGCTGAAACATCAGTCTATGGGCGAGTCAGTGCCACATTTTAATTTGTGCCAAAATCAAAATGAAAGACGAGTTGTCTTGCAAATTCAGCAGGCTATGGTGTGAAATAGGCTTGTTGAAGTGTCGTCTTTATTTTATTAAGTATCGTTAAGGTCGTCTTTATTTTATTACGTATCGTTAAGGCCGTCTTTATTTTATTACGTATCGTTAAGGCCGTCTTTATTTTATTACGTATCGTTAAGGCCGTCTTTATTTTATTACGTATCGTTAAGGCCGTCTTTATTTTATTACGTATCGTTAAGGCCGTCTTTATTTTATTACGCATCGTTAAGGCCGTCTTTATTTTATTACGTATCGTTAAGGCCGTCTTTATTTTATTACGTATCGTTATGGCCGTCTTTATTTTATTACGCATCGTTAAGGCCGTCTTTATTACGTATCGTTAAGGCCGTCTTTATTTTATTACGTATCGTTAAGGCCGTCTTTATTTTATTACGCATCGTTAAGGCCGTCTTTATTTTATTACGCATCGTTAAGGCCGTCTTTATTTTATTACGCATCGTTAAGGCCGTCTTTATTTTATTACGTATTGTTAAGGCCGTCTTTATTTTATTACGTATTGTTAAGGCCGTCTTTATTTTATTACGTATCGTTAAGGCCGTCTTTATTTTATTACGTATCGTTAAGGCCGTCTTTATTTTATTACGTATCGTTAAGGCCGTCTTTATTTTATTACGTATCGTTAAGGCCGTCTTTGTCTTTGCTTATTAATGTACAAGCACCTTTTTCCCCACTCCTGTCGATAAAATAATTTCATTAGGCCAAAGTCATACACAAGTTTTACTGTGCGTGAAGTTTCAAATGCATTCTGTCATTACGAAATGTGTAATGTATTTTAACATTATTTATTTTTTTACTGTTTGTTAGGAGTGGTCTGGGTCTGCTCTCGTGTCATTCCTAGCCATCTAATTTATTATAATTACTGAGAAGGGCCGGTCTCCCAGACACAGGTTAAGGCTCGTCATTTAGGCCTAATCTGAGTCTGGAACACAGGCCCGTAAGGTACATTGAGTTCATGCCTTGTTATCTGTGTGTTGGAACTATTGTATGTTAGTATGTTGGACCTATTTACTAGCCATTTAAGTTTTTCAACTGATGACTCAATGTAGGTCTTAAGTCAGATATTCTTCAAAATTCTATTTCTGTCATGTACAAGTAAATAGGCTTCGGCGGTATCCAGATTTTCATATTGCTATACCATCCTTCTCGCATCCTGGGATTTACTGTATTACCAGATAACACACAAGGGTGCGCTAAAAACACAAGAAAAGCCCATTGGGCCTCTATTGCCAGAATGCTAACAGAATTAGCACGAACTAAAAGCAAAATCATATAGACGCTGTTAGCTAAATGCTAACGTGCGAAACCAAACAAGCTAATTGCAAAGACCGGCAAATCCAGCTCATAAAGTTATAAAAGCATAGCCTGTTGTTACTGAATGTCATTTTCAGAGAGTGTGGACATTTTACAAGTGAAAGTGGACGGGAGAAATTGTGCAAATGGAGAAAATTGTGATGCATGCTTTACTGAAAGAAGAGCAGCGTGTGTACATGGAGCAGATGGGAGAAGAACGGAGGAGGAAAACACTAGTAGGAAGCACAGGGAAAAAATGGCAGCTGTACAGAACTCATCCAGATCTCTTTGACTTCTGGCAGAAAGACATTAAGATATGATGGCAAACATTTAGTAGTGAATTGTATCCAAGTGTAAGTTAATCAGCTCATATGCGCCGCACAGCAGAGACTCTGATGGATATAGAACACTATGGGTTCACCAGCTCCTGCTGTCTCCTGTTGTGCTATTTACTAACAAACACCCGACTGGCTCAACTGTTCTGGGGAACTATGGTAAGCTTCATCATTTAAAATAATGTGACAGGTAAAATGAAGAATGCAGTCTGCTTTATCTCCTAACGTATTGCACAAGTTGACTGCAGGTAATATCTTAAGTAGCTACAAATATTCACATTTATTGAAAAACTTCAAATAAATAATTTATATACGGTATACCGACCAAGCCTAGTAAATAGAACACGATATAGCCTACATTGTGCACGTTCCAACTAAGTGCCTTGGAAACATAATTTGTCACTTCATTCCTTATTGGTCTGTGGGTGTTAAAGGGGTTTTCCTGTCCCTGCTGTGCTCCTGTTGCAGCTGCTGCCAAAACATTGTGCCAAAACCATCAGTCAGGCGGTGAACAAGAAGTCAAAGAAGCAGACTGGGAAGAAAGGAGAGCCTGAGAGAGAGAAGCCTGGAGTAGAGAGCATGAGGAAGAACAGGCTGCTGGTCACCAAGTAAGTAGTGTACACTCTGTAGGGTCCCTAAGTAAGGTTAGGGACTCTCCCAATGTGTCTATGCTCGATTCGTACTCTGCTCTTTCTCAAAACAAGTTGGAGGGGAACATCCACTGGAAGGTAACTTTGGATATTCTCCAATTTCGAGGAATCAAGGAAAGATGAAATGGAGACATTTACATTTTTGTCATTTAGCAGAAGCTTTTTTCCAGCGTGACTTACAGGAGCAATTACGGTTAAGTGACTTGCTCAAGGGCACATCGACAGATTTTTCACCAAGTCTGCTCGGGTATTCGAACCAGCGACCTTTTGTTACTGGCCCAACGCTCTTAACCACTAGGCTACCTGTCCCCCTCCCCCTCCATGACCACCTTTCCACTTTCAGATATTTTCAACAGCGCACTGTTATTGGATGGTTTTGTAAGTCATGGTCTGTGTGTCACAAATGGCACCCTATTCTCTACAAAGTGCACTACTTTTGACCAGAGCTCTGTGGGGACACTGGTAAAACGTAATGCACTACATAGGGAATAGG
Source organism: Salvelinus alpinus (assembly GCF_045679555.1). Taxonomy (NCBI): domain Eukaryota; kingdom Metazoa; phylum Chordata; class Actinopteri; order Salmoniformes; family Salmonidae; genus Salvelinus; species Salvelinus alpinus. The sequence goes on along the minus strand of NC_092099.1, from coordinate 36,010,232 downwards.
ATGCCATTTGGGATGCAGACATGGTTTTGCAACCTCATCTTCCACTGTGTGTTAAAAATACCATGCTAAGATTTACTGCCATCACTTGCCCTCCCTGCTCTGGGTATTCCACTTGAATTTGGTTCTAACTCTACTACTCTACTCCTAATTCACAGCTTCCAGTAAGCTGCATAGAAACATACCATGGCCAAGGCTAGGATAAAATAGATTCAGGTCTGGGCTAAAAAAGTGATGTGTAAAAACAACATTAGCTGTGGTTCTGGAGGAACTTAATCCATCTGCTCTGTCACAGATTTCCCCTTTAATCTGAACGAAATTAGGTTTTAATGTCTGCCTAACTGTCTGTGTTCCTAGCCTGGATAAGCTTCACACAGCTCTATCCGAGCTGTGTTTCTCCATCAATTATGTACCCAACATGGTGATATGGGAACACACCTTCACTCCCAGGGAGTACCTCACCTCACACCTGGAGATCCGCTTCACCAAGTGAGTACACACACACGCATATGTATGATCGTGCACGAACACACACACACACACACACACACACACACACACACACACACACACACACACACACACACACACAAACTTAGGGAATCCACTCTCCTATTAAAACACCAATCCTCACAGGAGGCTATGAGTGAATTCCTGCAGATAGTCTGACTGCTTCCCACTGTGTTGTAACGTTAGCTGGTCAATTATGAAACCTGTCTCTCCTCCCCAAACACCAATCCATTGACTATCTCATGCAAAAGGAAGGAGGCTTAGTTTATTGTTATAAATCAAGGAACATTGTCATCCATTTGTTCATTTTAATTCAAATCCCCAGAGTTGAACAAAAAACCTCTCCGGGGTTTATGATTTTATCTGTGATTTATTGGTCCAACAGACAAACGTTTTTTTTGGGTCAGAGTGATTTTTGACATGCATCCAGAATGGGGCCTGACCGGTCCAATGAAATAAACATTGTGCTGGAGAGTAACAGGTATTTTCCACTGTGGGAGTTGGGGTTGTGACGTTGGTGATTTGGCTGGTGTGTGTGTGTGTGCGTGCGTGCGTGCGTGCGTGCGTGCGCTGGCTGGCTGGCTGGCTGGCTGGCTGGCCCCTCCACAGTACCGTGAACCCCTCCACTGTCCAGGCTTCCCAGAGAGTAGAGGGTTCACACACATACCCCATTACCGCCACTTACCACTCCGCCCTGCTCCTCCAGATCAGCGCAGGATAAAAGTTTTACTGCTCTTAGGTTCCCAGTTCCCAGCACACTTCAGACAGAAGGGAAAAGTGGCTATTTATTTACAAAATGTTCCTAATGCTCGGTCAGGGTGTGAAAAAGCGTTTTACCACTTGTTGCGCCATAGTTTTTTAACCCTGCCATGTTGGATCAGATCTGCCCACTCCACACCAAGTTATCTACGTAGAAATACGGAAAGGTTAGGCATTAGGGAAAACAATACAGCCATTGTTGAACGTTGTTGAAGAGTCGCCCAAACTCCCTGGAGTTCATGTAACTAACAGTAACAGGGATCATTTGCTGTTGTAAATAGGACTTTATAAGTACATTTGATTGATTGATCCCTATTATTCCAATCTTAACTGTTGGATCTGTCAGTCAAATATCAAATTCCTGGACATGATGAATTCCCTCTCTGCATCTCTGTCAGTGAAATATAAAGAATTGTTCATCGTGCCTTTGATTGATTGACTGATCGTGTTTTGTTCCTTCTCTAGGTCTATCGTGGGGATGACCATGTATAACCAGTCGACCCAGGAGATAGCCAAACCGTCTGAGCTGCTGACCAGTGTCAGGGCCTACATGACTGTGCTCCAGAGCATAGAGAACTATGTTCAAATAGATATCACCAGGGTGTTCAACAATGTGCTACTGCAGCAGACACAACATCTGGACAGTCACGGAGAACCAACCATCACCAGCCTCTACACCAACTGGTGAGCCCTTAACCCTAACCCCTTAACTCCCCGAACTCCTTAACCCCCCCATAACTCCTTAACCCCCCCCATAACTCCTTAACCCCCCCCATAACTCCTTAACCCCCTGAACTCTTAACCTCTCTTGGGTACGTGAGACGTTAGCGTCCCACCTCTTCAACAGCCAGTGAAACTGCTGGGCGCCAAATTCAAATACAGAAATACTCATTATAAAAATTCAGAAAACAAAACATATTTTACATAGGTTTAAAGATTAACTTCTTGTGAATCCAACCACGGTGTCAGATTTTAAAAATGCTTTACGGCGAAAGCATACCTTACGATTATTTGAGAACATAGCCCAGCAGACTAATCATTACAAACAGTAACCAGCCAAGTAGAAGAGTTACACAAGTCAGAGATAAAATTAATCCCTTACCTTTGATGATCTTCATATGGTTGCACTCAGCAGACATTCATTTACTCAATAAATGTTCCTTTTGTTCGATAAAGTCTCTTTATATCCAAAAACCTCAGTTTTGTTTGCGCGTTTTCTTCAGTTATCCACAGGCTCAAACGCAGTCAAAACAGGCAGACAAAAAATCCTAATTGTATCCGTAAAGTTCATAGAAACATGTCAAACGATGTTTATATTCAATCCTCAGGTTGTTTTTAGCCTAAATAATCGATAATATTTCAACCTGACAATAACGTCGTCAATATAAAAGGTAAACAAGGCACTCTCTCGGTCGTGCGCATGAAAAAGCTCTGACACACTTTAGGGTCCACTCATTCAGACTGCTCTTACTTCCTCATTTTTCAGAATACAAGCCTCAAACAATTTCTAAAGACAGTTAACCTCTTATGGCTGCAAGGGAAATTATTGAGTAGCCAGAAAAAAGGTGCCCATTTCAAACGGCCTCGTACTCAATTCTTGCTCGTACAATATGCATATTATTTATTACCTTTGGATATAAAACACCTTCTAGTTTCTAAAACAGGTTTAATTATTTCTCTAAGTGAAACATAACTCTTTTTACAGCCCATTTTCTGGAAAAAGTGAATTTTCCAAGACGCTATGTCTCTCTTCAAGATACTCTCTATAAAAGGCCTTGGCACTTGGGACTGTACAAACACGTCACACATCTTCCCCTGGTTGTCATGCGGAAGTGAGAGAAAAAAGGACTTGATTATCTCTGTCAGGGACTGAAAGGAACCTCTTTGAGTGATAAGTGCGCACTTTATAATTTTTTCTGGGCGCGAAGTAGGAACTGGACCGCGCTCCTGGAAAACACTCGTTATAGGTGAATATGACCTCCAGCTTCGATTTTCTTTGATACATGTCACAAAATCATCCTAAAGTATGTTTTTTCAATATACTTTAATTATATTATTGAAATTTATTCTGGACTTTAGACGTGATGCGACGCAAGAATTTTGTCAAGACGGAGAGGTTAGCATGGCATGGCCAGTGTGTCATGCTAATTCAACAGGGACATCGTTCGTTCTAGGTCCAAATGAACACGGTTCTGAACAAAGGACCCTTTGGAGAACATTCTGATGGAAAATCAACAAAGATAAGGACCCAATTTGGGATGCTTTTTCATATATCTGTCGAACTGTGCTATCGCTAGCGTTTGACTAGAATCAATGCTGCTGTGTGCTAGCTATTGTAGTAAGCTAATATAACGATATATTGTGTTTTCGCTGTAAAACACTTCAGAAATCGGAAATATTGTCTGTATTCACAAGATCTTTCTCTTTCATTAGCTATCCACCATATATTTTTCTGAAATCTTTTCTGATGTGAAATTAGAAGTAGACGTTGGTGTCTGTTTTCTCTGGCTACTGCCGTGCGATTTCTTACTGTAGCTATGATGGTAGCAGTAATGTAAAACTGATTTATAGCTAAAATATGCATTTTTTTTGAACAAAACATAGATTTATTGTGTAACATGTTATAGGACTGTCATCTGAGGGAGTTTTTTCTAGGTTATTTAGGTTAGTTCTAGGTTAGTTAGGTTGGCTTTGCATGCTAGCTGCATGCTAGCTGCATGCTACCGGTGCTGTGAAAAATAAGTGTCTCTCTTTTTGTATTTGGTGGTGAGCTAACATGAATATATGTGGTGTTTTCGCTGTAAAACATTTAAAGAATCTGAAATATTGTCTGTATTCACAAGATCTTTCTCTTTCATTAGCTATCCACCATATATTTCTCTGAAATGTTTTCTGAAGTGTAATAAGGTAGTTGACGTTGGTGTCTGTATTTTCTCTGGCTACTCCCGTGCGATTTCTTACTGTAACTATGATGGTAGCAGTAATGTAAAACTGATTTATAGCTAAAATATGCATTTTTTTTGAACAAAACATAGATTTATTGTGTAACATGTTATAGGACTGTCATCTGAGGTAGTTTTTTCTAGGTTATTTAGGTTGGTTCTAGGTTAGTTAGGTTGGCTTGTGCATGCTAAATGCAGCCTACTTGTGCTGTGAAAAATGTCTTTCTGTCTTTTTTTATTTGGTGGTGACCTAACATAAATATATGTGGTGTTTTCTCTGTAAAACATTTAAAAAATCGGACATGTTGGCTGGATTGACAAGATGTTTATCTTTCAAATGCTGTATTGGACTTGTTAATGTGTGAAAGTTAAATATTTTACAAAAATAGATTTTGAATTTCGCGCTCTGCACTTGGACAGGCTGTTGTCATATTGATCCCGATGTCGGGCTTGCAGCCTGAAGAAGTTAACATCTAGTGGAAGGCATAGGAACTGCAATTTGAGTCCTAAGTCAATGGATACTGTAATGTCATTGAATAGAAAATTACAAAACAAAAACAAAAACCGACTCCCCGGATGGATTTTTCTCAGGTTTTAGAGTGTTTTCTATCCAAATCTACCAGTTATATGCATATCCTATCTTCTGGGCCCGAGAAGCAGGCAGTTTAATTTGGGCCTGCTTTTCATCCAAAATTCCGAATGCTGCCCTCTACCCTAGAGAAGTTAAACCCCTTAACCCCCCTTAAATCTTTACCCCCCTAAACTCTTTAACCCTCCTTAACTCTTTAACCCCTAAACCCCCTTAACTCCTTAACCCCCGAACGCCTTAACCCCCTGAACTCCTGAACTCCTTAACTCTTTAATCCCCTTAACTCCTTAACCCCCAAACTATTTAACCCCTGCACTCCTTAACCCCCTTAACTCCTTAACCCCCTTAACTCTTTAACCCCCTTAACAGGAAGACAGTGTAGAGAGGCTAGCACTGGAGTAATATGATTCTAGCACCCGTATTTAGCACTAACTGAAGTTTATTTATTGCTTTATCTGGGTAGCCTGAAAATAGAGCATTGCAGTAGTCTAACCTAGAAGTGACAAAATCATGGATAAATTTTTCTGCATCATTTTTGGACAGAAAGTTTCTCATTTTTGCAATGTTACTTAGATGGAAAAAAGCTGTCCTTGAAACAGTCTTGATATGTTCGTCAAAAGAGAGATCAGGGTCCAGAGTAACGCCGAGGTCCTTCACAGTTTTATTTAGAGACGACTGTACACCCATCACGATTAATTGTCAGATTCAACAGAAGATCTCTTTGTTTCTTGGGACCTAGAACTAGCATCTCTGTTTTGTCCGAGTTTAAAAGTAGAACATTTGCCGCCATCCACTTCCTTATGTCTGAAACACAGGCTTCCAGGGAGGGAAATTTTGGGGTTTCACCATGTTTCATCGAAATGTACAGATGTGTGTCTCCGCATAGCAGTGAAAGTTAACATTATGTTTCCGAATGACATACCCTATAGGTAAAATATATAGTGAAAACAATAGTGGTCCTAAAACGGAGCCTTGAGGAACACCGAAATTTACAGTTGATTTGTCAGAGGACAAACCATCCACAGAGACAAACTGATATCTTTCCGACAGGTAAGATCTAAACCAGGCCAGAACTTGTCCGTGTAGACCAATTTGGGTTTTCAATCTCCCCAAAAGAATGTTGTGATTGATGGTATCAAAAGCAGCACTAAGGTCTAGGAGCACGAGGACAGATGCAGAGCCTCGGTCTGACGCCATTAAAAGGTCATTTACCACCTTCACAAGTGCAGTTTCAGTGCTATGATGGGGTCTAAAACCAGACTGAAGCGTTTCGTATACATTGTTTGTCTTCAGGAAGGCAGTGAACGGGATCTCTGTGAACATCTGAGAAATTGATTGGTTTGAATCCCAGCCTTGATCATGCCTTCCATTCAATGACGCAGACACCATACATTCTCTGTGCTACAGGTATCTGGAGACCTTACTGCGCCAAGTAAGTAACGGACACATTGCTTACTTCCCAGCCATGAAGGCTTTTGTCAACCTGCCTACGGAGAACGAGCTCACCTTCAATGCAGAGGAATACTCTGATATCTCAGGTAAGCTTCATTAGTTATATTGTCCTTTTAGACACCAATATACATTCATGTTACTGAGAGTGAGTCTGATGATTTACTATCTAGCATATTTAAACATTGCTTTTTTATAGCCATAGCAGTGTTGGATGACACAAGGAATCACTGACAAAACATTACCATCTTATGTCGGAAGGATTGGGATAAAACAAAAACTCATGTATGTTCGACATTTGTGGACGATAAAGCACCTTAAGTATACAGACGATGTATACAGAAGAAGACATCTTGTATTGGTTTAAAGCAGAACGCCAAATTTCCGTTGGACATTTATTGGACAATAAAGTCATCTTATTCCTATCTTCTTCTTCTCTTCTCAGAGATGCGGTCCCTGTCAGAGCTGCTGGGGCCCTATGGGATGAAGTTCCTCAGTGAGAGTCTCATGTGGCATATCTCCTCCCAGGTGGCCGAGCTCAAGGTGAGGGGGCATGGAGGTCAGGGGTTACAGGTCGCGGCCCAGAGGTAATCCAGGGTTAACTCAGGGCAGGCTGGGTCATGTTCATTAGGGCACTCCGCCATAGCAAAAAAAAAAAAAAATGATATATATATTTTTTTATTGGTCTAAATAGTCCCATGCTAGTTTAGGACCACTTTGTTCCGTTTGGTGCCTAATGAACACGACCCTGGTTTCTTGCTTCTCTAATTCCTAGTGTGCGTCCAAAAGGAGACCCTATGCCCTATATCAGGGGTGTCGAACTCATTTTGCCTCGGCCTGCAAATCGGTCTTCAATGAAGTCCGGAGGGCTGCACTGAATGTTTTAAATATTTCATTGCCAATGTGCTGGACAGTCAGTAAATTGTATGAATGTAGGTCTATTATCATTTCTACACAGTTTCGATTTGGTTTTACTAATTTTAAAGTATATCGATTTGTTTTATTATTATTGCTCAAACCACCCACGGGCTGGATTGGACATGTATGTTTGACACCCCTGCTCTATATAGTGTACTACTTTTGACCTAGGCCCTATGGCGGTCTCCTATGGGTTCTGGTCAAAAGTAGTGCACTATATAGGGAATAGGGTGCCATTTCAGATACTGCCTTGTATGAGCCAATAGAGGTTAGATGCTCTTTCCAGAAGCAGAGTTTTTTTCCCCTGGAAACAGAACCAGACCCACAGCGGAGCAATTTTGTTGTTTCTTCATTATTCGTTAATGAGGTGTTTCCCAGAGAAGAGCAGAGGCAGTGTGGGTTACGGCTAACCTCTTACTGCTGACTGCTGACTGACTGACGATGGATCAGGTTCCCTACCCTCACTGAATTTTGGGTAACTAATAAGAATTATATTTTAAAAAAGAGGACGACTGAATTCTGTAGGGTCAGCAAAGTCTTTTTGATTAGATCTTACACTGAACAAAAATATAAACTCAATATGCAACAATTTCAAAGATTTTACTGAGTTACAGTTCATATATGTATATCAATCAATTGAAATAAATCCATTAATCTATGGATTTCACATGACTGGGAATACAAATATGGTGGTTGGTCACAGATGTGTTTAAAAAAAGGTAGGGGCATGGATCAGAAAACCAGTCAGTATCTGGAGTGACTACGATTTGCTGGATATTGGCGGGAACTGAAACACGCTATCGTACACAGCAATCCAGAGCATCCCAAACATGCTCAATTGGTGACATGTCTGGTGTGTATGCAGGCAATGGAAGAACGGGGACATTTTCAGCTTCCAGGAATTGTCTACAGATCCTTGCGACATGGGGCCGTGCATTATAATGCGGAAACATGAGGTGATGGAGGCGGATGAATGGCACTACAATGGGCCTCAGGATCACGTCACGGTATCCCTTGTGCATTCAAATTGCCATTGTTAAAATACAATTGTGTTTGTTGTCCGTAGCTTAAGTCTGCCCATAAAATAACCTCCCCGCATCCAGAAAACCACTTGCCGCCACGACACCATACACGCTGTCTGCCATCTGTCCGGTAAAGTTGAAACCCGGGTTTCTTCCGTGAAGATCACACTTCTCCAACGTGCCAGTGGCCATCGAAGGTGAGCATTTTCCCACTGAAGTCGTTTACAACGCCGAACAGCAGTCAGGTCAAGACCCTGGTGAGGACAACGAGCACGCAGATGAGCTTCCATGAGATGGTTTCTGACAGTTTGTGCAGAGATTCTTCGATTGTGCAAACCCACAGTTTCATCAGCTGTCTGGGTGGCTGGTCTCAGACCAGCCACCCAGGTGAAGAAGCCGGATGTGAAGAAGCCGGATGTGGAGGTCCTGGGCTGGCATGGTTACACGTGGTCTGTGCTTGTGAGGCCAGTTAAATGTACTGCCAAATTCTTTAAAATGACGTTGGAGGCGGCTTATGGTAGAAAAATGAACATTACCCTTCTCTGGAAACAGCTCTGGTGGACATTCCTGAAGTCAGCATGCCAATTACACACTCCCTCAAAACTAGACACATCTGTGGCATTGCGTTTTGTTACAAAACTGCACATTTTAGTGGCCTTTTGTCCCCAGCACAAGGTGCACCTGTGTAATGACCATGCTGTTTAATTAATTAGCCACACCTGTCAGGCAGATGGATTATCTTTGCAAAGGAGAAATGCTCACTAACAGGGATGTAAACAAATTTGTGCACCACATTTTTTGAGAAATATTTTTTTTGTGCGTATGGAACATTTCTGAGATCTTTTATTTCAGCTCATTAAACATGGGACCAACACTTTACATGTTGTGCTTATATTTTTGTTCGGTATATTAGACTGGGACAAAATGGGTTCATGGTAAGTGTTAGGAAAGCAGCTAGCCAGCCTATTGATAAACCTACATCAGAACCAAAATCACTTCTAATAGACGTACTGTACATACGTAGACCTCTGCGTTCCATGGCGTATTATTTGGTTAGTGTTGCACTTTAGAGCTGCAAAATCTCTTTGATTAGATTTAGTCTAACTGGGATGAAAAGGTACTATGGTTAGGGACAAAATCAGTCCTTATAGAAATACACTGCCGTTCAAAAGTTTGGGGTCACTTAGAAATGTTCTTGTTTTTTTAAGAAAAGCACATTTTTTGTCCATTAAAATAACATGAAATTGATCAGAAATACAGTGTAGACATTGTTAATGTTGTAAATTACTATTGTAGCTGGAAACTTTTTTAATGGAATATTTACATAGGCGTACAGAGGCCCATTATCAGCAACCAACACTCCTGTGTTCCAATGGCATGTTGTTTTAGCTAATCCAATCGTTTTAAAAGGCTAATTGATCATTAGAAAACCATTTTGCAATTATGTTAGCACAGCTGAAAACTGTTGTTCTGATTTTAAAGAATCAATAAAACTGGCCTTCTTTAGACTAGTTGAGTATCTGAAACATCAGTATTTGTGGGTTCAATTACAGGCTCAAAATGGCCAGAAACAAAGAACTTTCTTCTGAAACTCGTCAGTCTTGTTCTTGTTCTGAGAAATTAAGGCTATTCCATGCAAGAAATTGTCAAGAAACTAAAGATCTCGTACAGCGCTGTGTACTACTCCCTTCACAGAAAATTATAAACTTGGATTCGTTAACACAACATGCCATTGGAACACAGGAGTGATGGTTGCTGATAATGGGCCTCTGTACACCTATGTAGATATTCCATTAAAATTCATCAGTTTCCAGCTACAATGGTCATTTACAACATTAACAATGTCTACACTGTATTTCTGATCAATTTGATGTTATTTTAATGGACAAAAGCACATTTTTTTCTTTCAAAAACACAAACATTTGTATGTGACCACAAACTTTTGAACGGTAGTGTACATTACATGACACTAATGTCTTTGTTAGTGTTGCGAAACTGTTTTAGACGAGTTCTTGTTGGAATGTCATTTATCTAAAGAATGATAATCAATGTTAAATTATTTTATTGCAGCAGACTGACAAAATATTATGCATGTTTTTTCAAACCGGTCTTTGGATTGTAATATAATTTGTTTAGTCCCTAGAGCACACATTGGTGTGTCAACGTAGCTCTGGTACATATTTATGATTCTCTAACATGCAAACGTTTCCCTCCACATCTGAAAGCAATTTGGGAAAATAAAATTGTTTTGGTATCTGATTCACAATCAGATGTAGGAATTAAGCATTGGTTTTATTCAGTCTCTGTACACACCGAGTCGTGGTCATCAAGTTACTTTTTTGGCGAATAGTCTCAAAGCAAACTGAAGGAGTGGATGACGTGAGGCATTGATGACGTGAGGCACACACATGACTGTCTCAACATTTCAAAAATAATCCTTTGGCTTGTTGCGCCAAGACACCCATCACAGAAAATTCTACGCCTCTAATTGTTTTTGAGTGTGTCCCAAATGGCACTCAATTCCCTGCGTAGGGCTCTGTAGTGCTCTATATAAAGAATATGGTGCCATTTGGGACGCACACATTGTAAGATCACAACATAGTTCAACATCTGGTGGTGGTAAGGGCCTTTTCGTGTTGTTCAAACGAAGGGGAAAGTCTTTGGAATTAGGATCCCTAGTTGATTCCCCAAATAATCCCCTCACAACTCAGGAGGTCTCTATCACTCTCTCTATATACAGTTGAAGTCGGAAGTTTACATACACCTTAGCCAAATACATTTAATCTCAGTTTTTCACAATTCCTGACATTTAATCAGAGTAAAAATTCCATGGCTTAGGTCAGTTAGCATCACCACTTTATTTTAAGAATGTGAAATGTCAGAATAATAGTAGAGAGAATTATTTATTTCAGCTTTTATTTCTTTCATCACATTTCCAGTGGGTCAGAAGTTTACATACACTCAATTAGTATTTGGTAGCATTGCCGTTAAATTGTTTAACTTGGGTGAAATGTTTCGGGTAGCCTTCCACAAGCTTCCCACAATAAGTTGTGTGAATTTTGTGCCATTCGTCCTGACAGAGCTGGTGTAACGGAGTCAGGTTTGTAGGCCTCCTTGCTCGCACGCACTTTTTCAGTTCTGCCCACAAATGTTCTATGGGATTGAAGTCAGGGCTTTGTGATGGCCACTCCAATACTTTGACTTTGTTGTCCTTAAGCCATTTTGCCACAACTTTGGAGGTATGCTTGGGGTCATTGTCCATTTGGAAGACTCATTTGTGACCAAGCTTTAACTTCCTGACTGATGTCTTAAAATGTTGCTTCAATGTATCCACATAGTTTTCCTGCCTCATGATGCCATCTATTTTGTGAAGTGCACCAGACCCTCCTGCAGCAAAGCACTCCCACAACATGATGCTGCCACCCCGTGCTTCACGGGTTGGGATGGTGTTCTTCGGCTTGCAAGCCTCCCCCTTTTTCCTCCTAACATAACGATGGTCATTATGGCCAAACAGTTCTATTTTTGTTTCATCAGACCAGAAGACATTTCTCCAAAAAGTACGATCTTTGTCCCCATGTGCAGTTGCAAACTGTAGTCTGGCTTTTTTATGGCGGTTTTGGAGCAGTGGCTTCTTCCTTGCTGAGCGGCCTTTCAGGTTATGTCGATATAGGACTCATTTTAATGTGGATATAGATACTTTTGTACCTGTTTCCTCCAGCATCTTCACAAGGTCGTTTTACTGTGCTGTTCTGGGATTGATTTTCCCTTTTTTCGCACCAAAGTACGTTCATCTCTAGGAGACAGAACGCGTCTCCTTCCTGAGCGGTATGATGGTTGCGTGGTCCCATGGTGTTTATACTTGCGTACTATTGTTTGTACAGATGAATGTGGTACCTTCAGGCGTTTGGAAGGCGTCATCCCAAGGATGACCCAGACTTGTGGAGGTCTACAATTTTTTTCTGAGGTCTTGGTTGATTGCTTTTGATTTTCCCATGATGTCAAGCAAAGAGGCACTGAGTTTGATGGTAGGCCTTGAAATACATCCACAGGTAGACCTCCAATTGACTCAAATGATGTCAATTAGCCTATCAGAAGCTTCTAAAGCCATGACATAATTTTCTGGAATTTTCCAAGCTGTTTAAAGGCAGAGTCAACTTAGTGTATGTAAACTTCTGACCCACTGGAATTGTAATACAGTGATTTATAAGTTAAATAATATATCTGTAAACAATTGTTGTAAAAATGACTTGTGTCATGCACAAAGTAGATCTTGAAGTCGGAAGTTTACATACACCTTAGCCAAATACATATAAACTCAGTTTTTCACAATTCCTGACATTTACGCCTAGTAAAAATTCCCTGTCTTCGGTCAGTTAGGATTACCACTTTATTTGAAGAATGTGAAATGTCAGAATAATAGTAGAGAGAGTGATTTTTTCCCCCCAGCTTTTATTTCTTTCATCACATTCCCAGTGGGTCAAAAGTTTACATACGCTCAGTTAGTATTTGGTAGCATTGCCTTTAAATTGTATAACTTGGGACAAACGTTTCGGGTAGCCTTCCACAAGCTTCCCACAATAAGTTGAGTGAATTTTGGCCCATTCCTCCTGACAGAGCTGGTGTAACTGAGTCAGGTTTGTAGGCCTCCGTGTTCACTGAACAGCTATTTTCAGGTCTCTCCAAAGATGCTCGATTGGGTTTAAGTCCGGGCTCTGGCTGGGCTACTCAAGGACATTCAGAGACTTGTCCTGAAGCCACTCCTGCATTGTTTTGGCTGTGTGCTTGGGGTCGTTGTCCTGCTGAAAGGTGAACCTTCATCCCAGTCTGAGGTCCTGAGCACTCTGGAGCAGGTTTTCATCAAGGATATCTCTGTACTTTGCTCCGTTCATCTTTCCCTCGATCCTGACTAGTTTCCCAGTCCCTGCCACTGAAAAACATCCCCACAGCATGATGCTGCCATCAGCATGTTTCACCGTAGGGATGGTGCCAGGTTTCCTCCTGACGTGACGCTTGGTATTCAGGCCAAAGGGCTCAATCTTGGTTTCATCACACCAGAGAATCTTGTTTCTCATGGTCTTGAGAGTCCTTTAGGTGCCTTTTGGCAAACTCCAAGCGGGCTGTCATGTGCTTTTTACTGAGGAGTGGCTTACGTCTGGCCGCTCTACCATAAAGGCCTGATTGGTGGAGTGCTGCAGAGATGGTTGTCCTTCTGGAAGGTTCTCCCATCTCCACAGAAGAACTCTGGAGCTCTGTTAGAGTGACCATCGGGTTCTTGGTCACCTCCCTGACCAAGGCTCTTCTCCCCTGATTGCTCAGTTTGTGTGGCCACTGTGTTTTTGGGACCTTCAAGGCTGCAGTTTCTTTTTGGTACCCTTCCCCAGATCTGTGCCTCGACACAGTCCTTTCTCGGATCTCTATGTACAATTCCTTCGACCTCATGGCTTGGTTTTTGCTCTGACATGCACTGTCAACTGTGGGACCTTATATAGACAGGTGTGTGCCTTTGCAAATCATGTCCAATCAATTGAATTTACAACAGGTGGACTCCAATCAAGTAGAAACATCTCAAGGATGATCAATTGAAACAGGATGCACCTGAGCTCAATTTCGAGTCTCATAGCAAAGGGTTTGAATTTACTTAGGTAAATAAAGTATTTCTGTCTTTTTTTTATTATACATTTGCAAAAAAATCTAAACTTGTTTTCGCTTTGTCATTATGGGGTATTGTGTGTAGATTGATGAGCAAAAAAGTTAATTTAATAAATTTTATATCCCTATTTCTCTTCCTTCCTCTTTCCCTCTCACTTTCCCTCACATTCCTACTCCTCTCCCTGTCTCCCTCAACTTATTCTTCTCCTCTTCAGAAACTGGTGGTGGACAACGTTGAGGTTTTGACACAGATGAGGACCAGCTTTGACAAGCCTGGAGAAATGGCTGCTCTGTTCAAGAAGCTCTCATGTGGGTAGTCTGTCTGTATTTCTACTGGCCTGGTCAGTCTTGCTGTGCTAGACAGACACTAGGCTCAGTGCTGCCAAGGGCCAAATAAGCAACAGATACATGATACATTCTCCCATAAATAAAACTGTTATGCGTACGGACCTTTGATTGTGGCTGCTGAAGGTTAAAGGTGACATAACATAACATCTAAATCTTATTTGCATACCAGTAAAATGACTAGAGACATGTCCGTTGTCTGTGAGGCTCACATGTTTTTTGTCTTGGTGTTATAGCAGTCGACAGTGTTCTGAAACGGATGACCATCATCGGCGTTATCCTCTCATTCCGATCACTGGCTCAGGAGGCACTCCGAGATGTAAGTCGGCTCTTTAAACCCCCTAAAAGTCTAAGCCTTTGGGGGGTTCTACTAAGCTAACATGGAATAGTTTTAAGATGGTCATACCACAGATCATTTAGTTATTTGATTTTGAAATGTAGGACCCCTGTAGCAATATAAAAAAGATATATTATAATGATAATAATACTGCTATAGCTCATAGAAACACATTCATGAATGGCAAAACAGAGAGTAAAAAAAGATATCATAACGAATAAGGTTTTAAAGTGTCTGTCCTATATCTAGGAGATATACAAAAGCTCCGATTTTTACAAAAGCCCCTTTTTTGGTACGGTACCAAACTACTTCCATTCATTTCTTTTTACCGGTACAAGGTTACCTTCAGATGAGTCCTGTGACACTTGTGGGGGTCGTAGAGCAAAACGGGGAACACCATCTTGTTTGTGAGAATCTCCCCTTTCCATGTGGAGTCATATTAGTTTGTAGCCCAAACAGTTCAGAAGATACAGACAGTAGTTGGCACATTGGCGGTACCGACTTCAGACGTGTCCCATGGGCAGTGGTGTAAAGTACTTAAGTAAAAATACTTTTAAGTACTACTTAAGTAGTTTTTTGGGGTATCTGTAATTTACTTTACTATTTATATTTTTGACAACTTTTACTTGTACTCCACTACATTCATAAAGAAAATAATGTACTTTTTGCTCCTTACATTTTACCTGACACCCAAAAGTACTCGTTACATTTTTTTATGCTTAGCAGGACAGGAAAATTGTCTAATTCATGCACTTATTAAGAGAACGTCCTTGGTCATCCCTACTGCCTCTGATCTGGCAGACTCACTAAACACAAATGCTTCGTTTGTAAATTATGTCTGAGTGTTGAACTGTGATCCTGGCTATCCGTAAATTTAAAAAAACAAGACAATTTGCTTTGGTTTGCTTAATTTAAGACATTTTAATTGATTTATACTTTTACTTTTGATACTTAAGTACATTTAAAATGGGGTACTTTTGAAATGTGGGTACTTTTTCCACCACTGCCTTTGGGGCTTGTGGAGGTCTTAGAACAAAACGGAAAACACATTGTGTTCGTTTGAGGCCGATATCGGTGGATGCAGTGGATTACATCGCAGCCCTATGATATCTCTAGCTTAAACAGACAGATTTGTATGGAGATTATTTCATTATGTTAATTATATTGACGCAAGGGTGCATCAATCAACTCTAGGGGGTTAACTTTCACCCACTTAATTGGCATCATATACACAATAGAGTACACAATTATCTTGAGTTGTCTAAAGCTGGTTTCTCATATTTCATCCTGTGCTGAAGTTAGTTAAATCAAATATTTCTGGCTTAGTATTGAGGTTACACATTATCTTCTTGTCAACAGGTGTTGTCGTGTCACATCCCATTCCTGGTGAGCTCAGTGGAGGACTTCAAGGATCACATTCCCAGAGAGACCGACATGAAGGTGAGAGACACAGTAGGACCTTTAAATGATGCTTCATGATGTCAAGGTTGTGGGTTCAGTTCCCACAAGGATCACATACACTGTACTGTAAATTGCTTTGGATTACATTTACATTTAAGCATCTGCTAAGTGGCATTTATTATTCATATTATTAATATGATATATAAATGGCTATTGTGTTTGAAGCAGACTGACTCTCTGATGTCCTGTATGTTGATCATCAGGTGGCCATGAATGTCTATGAGCTGTCCTCTGCAGCAGGCCTGCCCTGTGAGATAGACCCTGCCTTAGTGGTGGCCCTCTCCTCCCAGAAGTCAGGTAAGATAGGACGCGCCATACACTGCTGCATAACACAGCTGATACATGGAAGTCCATTTCTCTGTACGCACCATTGTTGAGGACGTCTCTATGATTGTGTATTCGATGAAATTATTGTTGAATAATGACTAACTGTAACAAGAACACATGTGAACTAGTATGCTGCACATCTTGAATTTAGTCAATCAGCCATTTACAATTTACATTTTGAATGAATGGATATGTTTAGTTGTTGAGCTGAAATGATGATGGCTATCATATGCCTCATAGCCTGAGTTACATGTCCACACACTGTGTATAGGGATGACTGATTCGCTGTTGAAATCTCAGAGTTTGAAAATAAATCTGTTAATAATGGCAAAGGGAGAGAGAGTTGGACAAGCATTAGAACTACATTCCCTGTTGTAGTCATGTATCAAACCAATGTTTTCATAAATTAAAAAGAAATACATGTCCTGTCAATTTTTCATAATCGCAACAGATACGCCAGGCTTTGTTTAGGTAATGTTTTAACACCCCAGCACCCCTGAGGGACGTGTTACTTAACAGGACATGTTGATGCTTATACACACTGGTATTAGTTTGTCAAGTCATGTAGCCTGCAGCCATATCCACAAAGTGCTGTCCATTCCATATGTGCGTCCCTTCACTTTTTCCACATTTTGTTACGTTACAGCCTTATTCTAAAATGTATGAAATAAAAAAGTCCTCATCAATCTACACACAATACCCCATAATGACAGGTTTTTAGAAATGTTTGCAAAATTATATATCTACAACTTGATTGGAGTCCACCTGTGGTAAATTCAATTGATTGGACATGATTTGGAAAGGCACACACCTGTCTAAATAAGGTCCCACAGTTCACAGTGCATGTCAGAGCAAAAACCAAGACACGAGGTTGAAGGAATTGTCCGTAGAGCTCCGAGACAGGATTGTGTCGAGGCACAGATCTGGGGAAGGGTTCCAAAAAATATCTTAAGCATTAAAGGTCCCGAAGGACACAGTGGCCTCCATCATTCTCAAATGGAAGAAGTTTGGAACCACCACGACTCTTCCTCGAGCTGGCCGACCAGCCAAACTGAGCAATCGGTGGAGAAGGGCCTTGGTCAGGGACGTGACCAAGAACCCGATGGTCACACTGACAGAGCTCCAGAGTTCCTCTGTGGAGATGGGAGAACCTTCCAGAAGGACAACCATCGCTGCAGCATTCCACCAATCAGGCCTTTATGGTAGAGCGGCCAGACGGAAGCCACTCCTCAGTAAAAGGCACATGACAGTCTGCTTGGAGTTTGCCTAAAGACACCTAAAGGACTCTCAGACCATGAGAAAGAAGATTCTCTGTTCTGATGAAACCAAGATCCTGAATGCCAAGTGTCACGTCTGGAGGAAACCTGGCACCATCCCTACGGTGAAGCATGGTGGTGGCAGCATCATGCTGTGGGGATGTTTTTCAGTGGCAGGGACTGGGAAATGAGTCAGGATCGAGGGAAAGATGAACGGAGCAAAGTACAGAGAGATCTTTGATGAAAACCTGCTCCAGAGAACTTAGGCCCTCAAACTGGGGCGAAGGTTCACCTTCCAACAGGACAATGACCCTAAGCACACAGCCACGACAACGCAGGAGTGACTTCGGGACAAGTCTCTGAATGTCCTTGAGTGGCCCAGCCAGAGCCCGGAATTGAACCCGATCAAACATCTCTGGAGTGACCTGAAAATAGCTGTGCAGCGACGCTCCCCATCCAACCTGACAGAGCTTGAGAAGATCTGCAGAGAAGAATGGGAGAAACTCTCCAAATACAGGTGTGCCAAGCTTGTAGCGTCATACCCAAGAAGACGTGAGGCTTTAATAGCTGCCAAAGGTGCTTCAACAAAGTACTAAGTAAACGGTCAGAATACTTACGTAAATGTCTAATTTCAGTTTAGTTTTGAGTTTTTTATTACAAAAATATCTAAACCTGTTTTTGCTTTGTCATTATGGGGTATTGTTTGTAGATTGAGGGGAAAATAGCTATTTAATCGATTTTAGAATTAGGCTGTAATTTAACAAAATGTGGAAAAAGTCAAGGGGTCTTAATACTTTCCGAATGCACTCTATGTCCCAAATGTTACCCTATTCCCAGAGATTCCTCTGTTTGCATCCCAAATGGCACCCTATCCCCTGTATAGGTGTCTGATCAAAAGTAGTGCACTATATAGGGAATAGGGTGCCATTTGGGACGAAGCCACTGGCTCTCCTCAAGTTCCCAGCCTCTCTCTGTTGCTCTAAGGAAAATACTCAATAACATTGCTTTAACTCTGTCAGAGCCATTAAGAGCCCTGCAGGCCTTTTGGCCAGCGAAGACATGTCTATTATGCCCCTGCTGTTCTTATACAAACCTCTGTTTAATATCAAAATAGTTATCAACCCTCAACTTCATCTCCTAGGATGCAAATGGCACTCTTTTCACTATGTAGTGCACTACTTTTGACCAGGGCCCATAGGGAGACCCATAAGGGTCTGGTCAAAAGTAGTGCAATATAGGATGCCATTTGGGAGGCACTCCTACCCCATGTTGGTTCCACATAGTTGAATCATCTCCCAGTGTTGTCCTGTTAATATAAATTACAGTTAATTACGGAGCCTTATTGCAGTTTGTCTTGGCTAGAGGGTCTTCGTGTTCAGATAATATCCAAATTTGATCCCCCCGATTTCCCCCAAACTGCTATTTTTATATATATTTTTCTCTATCATGATGCCAAGATAAAGGCGTGCTGTTAAGCTGTCATGGTGATGGTTTGTTAACAGACATTTCCCTTCTTTGGTAACAGAGAACATCAGTCCTGAGGAGGAGTACAAGATAGCGTGCCTGCTGATGGTCTTTGTGGCAGTCTCTATGCCCACCTTGGCAAGCAACGTCATGTCCCAGTATAGCCCTGCTATTGAAGGTACCTGTTTTTAGATACATGAAGTAAATGTTCTATGTACATTTTAAGTCTATTTGTTGTTATACTTATTGATATGGTTCCTTCATAATAGTCCTTGTTAACAGTGCTGTGACACAACCACAAATGAGAACATTGTGCAATATTTAGATTCTAACTAATGTCTGAGTCTTTAAAGGAAATTAAGTTCATGTATATATAATTTGATATACAGAAGAATATACATAACTGTCTTATGATTTATCTTGTTTGATATTGTACATTTAATTGTCTTAAGGACATTTTATGTTCATTTGTTGTTACATGTATATGGACTGATGTGGTTTAGTCTCAAGTTAACATTGTAGAAAGATATAGTAGATAGTTTTACCCACAGTGTTTAAAGATAGTCGAGACACTAATATCTACTTGTCTGTCATCCTTTCACAGGTCACTGCAACAACATCCACTGTCTGGCTAAAGCTATTAACCAGATCGCTGCAGCTTTATTCACCATCCACAAGGGCAGCATCGAGGACCGCCTCAAAGAGTTCCTCGCAGTACGTTTTATAGTAATAGCCCATTTGGTTTATACCACACATTTCTCTCCACCCTTTCTTATTATTTATTATAAGCAGCTCTCTTCTTTCATCTGTTTTCTATTTAATCTCTCTGGTGGGTTTTTCAAAATGCTAGCAAGTGTATGCTAAATGGCACACTTCCCTATATAGTGCACTTCTTTTGGGCCCTGGAATAGGGTGCTATTTGGGACAGAGCCAAGGTCGTGTAAGAATTTATTACACACAGCGTGGGAGGAGGCAGGATATTTATTTTATTTCATTTTTTATTTTCATGACCGGGATTGATAAACAGTAATGTTCCATAAACCTTCTGCGATTCTAAATCATTTTTTATTTTAATATCTGAAATGAGTTTTCCTGGATGCCGGGGCTTTTTCTGCATCGCTTCGGAGGAGGGTACAGCACACCACCAACCTTGTTTTCCCCTCTGTGTTTCCATTGGAATTATTCCTCATAAAATGTTGTCTCTTACTTTGTATTGCGCTCCAATATTGTATTACTACAACCGTGTTAAAATATGTAATGCTGTCTCCAGTCTGATACCATGTGAGATGCAGCCCAAGCCCCGTCCTCTTTGAAACCCTGCAGTGTTTAGTTAAAATCCAAGAGGCAAGGTTAGAGTGGTAGACTTTAAATGTCTGGTAACATTGTGCTTTAAATGTCTAGTAACATTGTGCTTTAAATGTCTAGTAACATTGTGCTTTAAATGTCTAGTAACATTGTGCTTTAAATGTCTAGTAACATTGTGCTTTAAATGTCTAGTAACATTGTGCTTTAAATGTCTAGTAACATTGTGCTTTAAATGTCTAGTAACATTGTGCTTTAAATGTCTAGTAACATTGTGAAACTGATAGAAGAGACACAAGTGCTTCTATACATTTGGGACCGGTTTCCGCAGACACAGATAAATCTTACAGGACAAAACGTTTGAGTTTGCTGTTTAGTTCAGAAATGGGATTAATCTGTGTCTGGGAAACCGGCCCTCGGTGTGAGTTGTTTTCTCCGGTGCAGCTTGGTGACTTGTAGAAACATTGTGAAAAGACACCATGCTTCTTTCAGTGTTAAACTTTACATTTGACATTTGAGTCGTTTAGAAGACAATCTTATCCAGAGTGACTTACAAGAGCAATTAGGGTTGAGTGCCTTGCTCAAGGGAACATTGACATTTTGGCTACTGGCACAACACTCTTAACTGCTAGGCTATCTGCCGCCCCATTTTTAAGTTGTTCTTAAAGCTTCTAGTTCTTCACCATTCTTCTACACAGTCCGTTGAAACTGATTTAAACTCTCCCATGCAGCTTGCCTCCTCCAGTTTGCTGAAGATCGGCCAGGAGACTGACAAAACCACAACAAGGAACAGAGAATCTGTCTACTTGCTCCTGGATATGGTGAGTCACATACTGTATGAATGAGTCCCAAATGGCATCCTATTCCCTATATAGTGCACTACTATATAGGGCCCTATAGGCCATGGTCAAAAGTAGTGCAGTATATAGGGAATAGGGTGCCATTTGGGATGCAGATTAATGTTCTATTTTAACCCTTTATTTAACCAGGAAGTCCTGTTTAGGTCAGAAGAAATGTTTCTCAAAGGAGACCTGGGAAATTCATTTAGGAGAGAGTCCTATACTAAAAATTGATGATACTATATCAAACCGAATGACTAAGAGTTGCAGATTAATAAAGTTAGGCTTACTATAAATAAGGATTACAATAGTCCAAGTAGATTGGAGTTTTACTGTATACTGTAGCACTTGAACTTTGAACTTGACATGCATTATGACTAAGCTAGCCATCATCTAACACATTGTCACATCATCTAATTATCATCTAGCCATCACCTAACTAACACATGTAATATACCAGTTGGTTCCAAGGTCAACATTCTCACTAGCATTGGCCAGCCCAAAGTAGAAAGAAAAGGAAGAGAATCGCATAACCTCTTTCTACTGGAAAATGAGCAGAGCACTATTTTCCTTGGAAAATGAACAGAGCACTATTTTCTTTCTGACTGTATCGAAAATTACATATGCAGTCATGCATACACATGTATGGTCTTTTGATCAGAGATGCTTACTCATTGGTCTGTGGGATTTGCTTTCCTTTGAAGAATAATCTACAGGAGGGAGGTTGTTGAATAGAAAGACAACTGTAATGGAAAGAAGGAAGAATCAGCCACAGTCTTTATCCTGCAGTGGACCTGGCATAGGATAGAACACACACACGGAGGCACGCACACACACTCACACACACACCCTTCTGCCTTATCCATTGGGATACTCTGCCCCGATAACATAGAGAACAAGGCAAGATCACAAAAGTGTGATTAAACTTAATCTGCATCCCAAATGGCACCCTATTCCCTATATAGCACACTACTTTTGACCAGAGCCGTATGTGGGCCCTGGTCAAAAGTTGTGCACTTATATAGGGAATAGGGAATAATGCCATTTGGGATGAATTCTATGTGTAACTTTGTTCTCACAGTGTTTATTTTGGGTTGTATCCTTATCCATCTGTGTGTTTTCTCTACCAGATTGTGCAGGAGTCCCCATTCCTGACCATGGACCTTCTGGAGTCCTGCTTCCCCTATGTGCTACTCCGTAACGCATACCACGCCGTCTACAAGCAGAGTGTGCCTTCCTCAACCTGAAAGCCCTGAGAGGAGGTGAAAAGAGGAGGAGGAGGAGAGGCTAGAGAGGAGGAGGAGGAGAGGCTAGAGAGGAGGAGGAGGAGAGGCTAGAGAGGAGGAGGAGGAGAGGCTAGGGAGGAGAGGCTAGAGAGGAGGAGGAGGAGAGGCTAGAGAGGAGGAGGAGGAGAGGCTAGAGAGGAGGAGGAGGAGGAGAGGCTAGAGAGGAGGAGAGGCTAGAGAGGAGGAGGAGGAGAGGCTAGAGAGGAGGAGGAGAGGCTAGAGATGAGAGGCTAGGGAGGAGGAGAGGCTAGAGAGGAGGAGGAAGAGGAGGAGAGGCTAGAGAGGAGGAGGAGAGGCTAGAGAGGAGGAGGAGAGGCTAGAGAGGAGGAGAGGCTAGAGAGGAGGAGTAGGAGGAGAGGCTAGAGAGGAGGAGAGGCTAGCGAGAGAGGCAGGGAGGCTGGAGAGAGAGAGAGAAAGGCAGGGAGGCTAGCGAGAGAGAGAAAGGCAGGGAGGCTAGCGAGAGAGAGAAAGGCAGGGAGGCTAGCGAGAGAGAGAAAGGCAGGGAGGCTAGCGAGAGAGAGAAAGGCAGGGAGGCTAGCGAGAGAGAGAGAGAGGCAGGGAGGCTAGCGAGAGAGAGAGAGAGGCAGGGAGGCTAGCGAGAGAGAGAGAGAGGCAGGGAGGCTAGAGAGAGAGAGGCAGGGAGGCTAGCGGAGAGAGAGAGAGAGAGAGAGGCAGGCGGGGACGCTCCCTGCCTAGCGAGAGAAAGCGGTTTTGTCTGGAGCCTTAGCATGCAGAGAGTGAAGAAGACAACACCAGGGGCCTTATGCATCAAGCTTCTCAGAGTAGGAGTGCTAATTTGAGATCAGTTTTGATTTTATATTTTATTTGGATCCCACTGCTAATCTCTTCCTGGAGTCCAAACAGGAAACAAAACAACAAATGGAATACATAATATACATAACACTACAGAATACACTACATAATACAATGCTTAATACAATACTTAATACAATGCAGAATACACTACATAATACAATACTTAATACAATGCAGAATACACTACATAATACAATGCAGAATACACTACATAATACAATACTTAATACAATGCAGAATATAATACAAAATATATAAAAATGTCTGTCTCTTCACAGTCCCCGTTGTGCCGTAAGGTGTTCTTTTATCCATTTGTTTTAATCTGGTTGTATTGCTAGTTTGAGTTATCCTGGGTGGTAGAGAGTTCCATGCAGTCATGGCTCTATTTAATACTGTGCATTTCCCAGCCTCTGTTCTGGACCTAGGGGACTGTGAAGATACTTCTGGCTGCATGTCTTGTGTGGTACCAATGAATGTTTGAACTATGTGCCAACTGCTTGAACAAACAGTTTGATACCTTTAACCAATCAACACCTGGCAAAAAAAGACTTTGAGCCAAGAGAGATTGACATGCATACCACTGACATCCGCCCTCTGTATACATTTTCAGTGCAATATGTGCTGCTTTGTTCTGGATCAACTGCAATTTTCCTATGTCCTTCTTTGCCGCACAAGTCTACACACCTGGGCAGTAGTCCAAGTGTGACAAAACTAGGGCCTGTAGGACCTGTCTGGTTGATTTCGATGCCAAGAAAGCAGAGCAACTTCTTATCATGAACAGAAGTCTTCCCATTTTAGCAACCATTTAGTCTATATGTTTTGACCATGACAGTTTGCTAGCTAGGGTTACACCCAGCAGTTACATGGACAGGGGACCTGATCCTAGATCAGAACTCCTACTCTGAGACGCTTGATACATGCAGGCAGCCCCAGAGCCCTATACTGAGAATATAAGTATATGGCTCTGGACAACTTGAGAGTCTGATATGATGATGTGACCATTGTGGGTGTGCTGTGTTTCATCTTCTGTCTTAAAGAAAACAAAAAATAATATTATTGGTTTTGTGGGATCAGGGTTTTTTCTTTTCACCCAGTTTTATGAATGAGTAATTTGTTTACTTAAATGAATCTGATGTAAGCTTTGTTGACAATGATCAGTGGTACACTACTACTTAATTACATTTTTGAATACTGTCTTAGTTTTTCAGTTTCTAAATATTGAATGGGTTAAAAAATGTAACACTAAAATTGCTATTAAGGTTAAAGTGAAGCATTGCAATGTGCAAAACTAATTGCAGATTTTTGGAAAAATTATGATACACAGTTATTACATTCACCATCATCATCTGTTGATTATTACAGTATGTGTATTTGTGAATTTGTGTTAATTACATTCTTGTGTTCTTTTGAGATATTTGCCAAACTGTTGAGAAACCATAGCATTTATATTATTTGGAGCTAAGCTAAAATGTTGGTATTAAACTTAAATATTATGAAAAGTGGTAACAGATGGTTGATATTTGTATAAAGCATAGAATAATTTTTTAACTAAATGCATTGGCATAACCACTCCATTGTACCTGTCTGTACGGTATACAATAAACATTCTTTCATATTTATTGAATGTTAATAAATAGCTCTCCTTTTACCACTTTTATATGTTTTCGATGTTTCAATGAACCGTGTATCCTCCATAACGTGACCAATAAATCTTAGGCTATATCCACTTACTGGCCTAATGTGGGATTTCTTTGTTGTTGACATGTTTGAATCTAAACTTCAGGACACAAAATGCTATACATACTCAGACAGACATACAGTACTACGATTAGCCTAATCATTTTAACTTGAGTTTGCATTTGAGACATTCGTTTAGAGAATTGTCCACAAAAGTTCAAGCTGTCACACTTGGCAGCTAATTGTCAAACTCACATTGACCTGATTGTGTTATTGAGTTGGCTTCTCAGTATTCTGAAACAAAGGTTGTCTAGAACTTGAAGGTCTTTCCTAGAACAGTTGTATTTTCGTAGGCCAATATTGGTCTTAGTCACTTGGTTCGTGCTTCTTTTTTTTTTTTGCTGTCAAAATATTAGTGGGGAAGTGTTCCTCCGCTCTGAGGGTCCCGGCCAGCAGCCCTCACATTGACGTTCCCCTGGTCATCATGTTAAACACCCCCTCAGTCACGTGATCACACACACACACACAAGCACACACACACACACGATCAGTAGTTTCCGTGTTATAGTTTGACTGGAGGAACAAATGTGAACATTCTAATAATGGCTGACAGGTAATCAGACGACCCTTTGATCTACAAATCTTAAATCCTAAATCTGCTCTCTTTTCCACTGGTACAGCATTGTGAGAAACTAAATGAAAAGGCTCTTTAAGAAGCTTTCATAACAGAGTAATTTGCTCCACTTTATTTGGCCTAATTTTGTATGGATCCAGAAAACTCTGAAATGGTAATTAATTAAATAGTGAACACTGAAATGGTGAATACTGTATCTTAATTATAATTAACTATTTGACCCTATATGACCTCTTGGTCACATGTAATGTAAACGATCCCTTTAAAATCCTCCATGCTGTTCATTGTATATTATTTAAACACTGCATAAAGGATGCTATTTAACACATTCTTAATCTTGTCAACAGTCAATGATCCTATTAACACTCATCAAAGACAATTGTGTTGTGTTTACACTAATAATTAGGCTTGATTAAAGTTTATTGTGTACTTAGCACTGTCCTCATATGTCTTTAGATGTGTGACTTTATAAGGGTTTCATGACTTTACTTTTAATCCAAATAGAAATGAATAGGCCTAGCTACTGAAATTAGTTAGGCTATATAGCCTATTCCATAACGACCAAGCATTTCAAAGAAGGCTGTGGGACAAGCTATCCAGCCCTGCTTGGTATTGGCTTGAAGCAAGAGAGTAGGAGTGTCCTGGGTCAGACTGAGGCATGATGATGATGCGGAGGGGTAAAAAAGCTGGTCCCGCACTGTGCGGTCACTGCGATTCCAGCGAGCAATCACTGCAGCGCAAACTGGTCTAGGGAGGAAGGGATAGAGAGAGCGGAGCCACCAGCCCAGCCCACTTCCCTCCGCAATATGATCACACACGCGCTGATGGAATAAGCAACAAAAAAACAGTGGGAAAACTAAAGGAATCTCCACGTTATCTCCCGCTAGGAATTCGATTCGAATAGGCTTTGTTGTTTTGGTTTTACGCACGAAAGATGACTTTCGTTCCTTCTACGTGACGCTAAGTTTGGACACGTCCAGGTAGACAGACAACTTTCGACAGCGACTTTAGGGCTATAGATTTTAGGATTGCATTGAAGTTTATCCATGCCGACTTCATAACAAGGCATTGCATTTAGATTTCATTTTTAAAATTTTGTTATCCTAAACCACCTGTCTGAATATAACTGAGGATGATCATGTTTTCACACGAGTTCTTCGTCTCCTTCCTCGCGGTTACCTGTCTGTTTGGGATACCCAGAGCGTCCGCAGCGGCATGCGAGCCCATCCGGATCCCACTGTGCAAGTCCATGCCCTGGAACATGACGAAAATGCCCAACCACCTCCACCACAGCACCCAGGCGAACGCAGTCCTAGCGATTGAGCAGTTTGAAGGGCTTCTTGGCACTCAGTGCAGTCCAGATTTACTGTTCTTCCTGTGCGCCATGTACGCTCCAATATGCACTATTGACTTCCAACACGACCCTATCAAGCCCTGCAAGTCGGTGTGTGAACGGGCGAAGTGCGGCTGTGAACCGGTGATGAAGCGGTATAATCACACCTGGCCAGAGAGCTTGGCCTGCGAGGATCTGCCAGTCTATGACCGGGGAGTCTGTATCTCGCCAGAGGCCATTGTCAAAGCAGAAGGACCAGGTAGGATAAGGGTGATTATGATGATTCCATGGTGTATTTCTGAAATAGATATTGTGAATAAATATACCTCACATAATATAAAGAGAGGGAGATCAAAGGGAAAATATGATGATGATGATGATGTTGTACAATTCTCTACATCAGCCACTTGTAAGTAAATATTATTCCTCTCTTCCTCAGACAACCCCTATTATCAAGACGCCTCAAAATGCTCACCTGGTAAGATCCATGTGACCCTTGAATATGTTCCCAAAATAAAGTGACAAAAAAATGTAACCACAGTTGCCTATTTTATTAGAGGCTACTTGTGAAGTTGATATATTGTACTGTTCTTCAGTGAAAATGTTCTCATCATAGTTATTTTTATTCAGAATCAACTCCTGACTTTCCAAGTGACTCTCACAATGTCAACTGTAAAGGAGCCAACAATGGTAAAATTATATTCAAACTTTCTTTGCTTTATCTAAACATTTGAATACTTTTGCATGGAGCTGTTTTTGTCCTAACATACTGAAAATGTAACCTAATGTGCTTAGAAATGTCTACATTTTTGGCTATTGAATTTAGTGCTGAAGAATCTTTTCTGTACAGTATTATGTTAGAATATGATATAGATTTTGATGTCATATGTTTTTCATTACATTCATTTCAAGAATGTAATATTGCTGTTCAAAAACCAGATATTCTACAATGAATCACATCCTTTTATTGTTTCAGATCGATGCAAGTGCAAGTCGGTAAGACTGGGTCTCAAGACCTACCTAAAGAGTAATTACAACTATGGTGGGTTATTTTCTGTATGATTTTTTAGGCAATTATTTTTGCAGTTCTGAAGTGAGTGAGTGAGAGAAGATTCCAGAATGAGAGAGATATAGTTAGCTGATTATTACAATGCATGATATTATCATTGTCCTAAAACTCTGGATGTTATTCCAGACACAGATTAAACCTAGTCCTGGAGTAAAAAGCACTCTCAATGGAATCTCCATCAAACGCGCTTTTTAGTCCTGGACTAGGCTTAATTCATATCCAGGAAACCGGCCCTGAATGTTCAGTCAAACAAATTGGCTTTCAAATGTAAAGGATCCTAAAATAATCAAATGAACTAAAATCATGTTTAATCTTTTCCTCCCAGTGATTCGTGCGAGGGTGAAGGAGATTAGAAGCAGAAATCATGATCTAAGTGCCATCGTGGAGGTCAAAGACATCCTGAAGTCTTCCTTAGTGAACATCCCTCGTGATACAGTCACACTGTACTACAACTCTGGCTGTCCCTGTCCTCCTCTCACTGCCAACGACGAGTACATCATCATGGGTTACGAGAACGAGGAGAGATCCAGGTACGTCTTTAGCCAGTCGTATTACTGTATCTCTATTAGCAACAATCATTCATGCAATAATGTATATATTATTGTGTACATCAGCAGAGCTGTCAATTCCAAATTTCATAATTGAATTGGAATGGAACTTTCAGTTTACTTCCTGAATTGAAATGGAATTGACTCCAACCCTGTTGTACATTTTTAAGGAGGGCAGTAGGACCTACTGTAGCCTACTTCCAGCTTTATGTAATTCATACCACATTGTAACTCATATGCCAACCACCTGTCTGTAGGCTTCTGCTCATCGAAGGCTCCATTGCACAGAAGTGGAAGGACCGTATGGGGAGGAAGGTGAGGCGTTGGGACCAGAGCCGGGGGAACTCGGGGAGAAGCAATATGCGGAGGAGCCGCCACTGATCAACCAAGACGCGTCCCTGTGCAATGATGATCGGGTTGCAAAATTCCAAATTCCCCAAAATTCCACAACTTTCCCAAAATTCCAAGTTTTCTGGAATCAGGAGGGAATAAGCAAGAAATCTGTAATCCTCCAACTGTGAATTCTGGGAATTTGGGGAAAGTTACCAGAATGTTGCAACCCTAAATGATGACATATGGGACAACATATGGAGATAGAAAGAAAAGTGTTTGCAGACAGAAAACTGAAATTGCACTATTGCACGTTTTTTTTTTCAAAACTGTTGTAGCTGAATGTAGATTATTTTTTAGTTGTTGCTTTGTTTTGTATTATATTTGTTTATAATTCTTTTTTGTGTGTGTATTTTCATTTTTTTTTTTGCACAAACAAAATGTTCATTTAACAGTGCTGAGTGTGTGTACAGTTGGACGAGACTTGCGAGGGACTTTACTGGAAGAGTGACAGGGACTGCATCCTACATGGCACCCTATTTACTATATAGGGAACTTTGGACTTGGCCCAGGCTCTGGTCAAAAGTAGTGAACTATATAGGAAAATAGGGTGTCATTTAGGATGCACAAAGGTCTTAGCACAGCATTATGTTAGAAGCACTCTAAAGAAAAATTGTGGATATTTATCTAGCAGCTAGAGACTGCACATGGGATGAAGTGGATGTCTTTAAGATACCAAAGTGCTTTTATGATGGGGTGCTCTGTTATGCTTTATTTCTTTTAAAGGAAACACAAACAAGTTGTAATCTGGCTATTTTCCACTACAAGAGGATTTAACACGTTTCAAAGGAGAAAAATGAACAAAGGATGAGGAAGGTGGGAGGGGGACATATTTTTTTGTCAGTATGCGAAGAAAAGTCAGAATGATCCAAGAAGACAGAGTATATCATGTCATTGATGACAACACAAAACACGACAACATTGAGCTATTGAAATAATGATTGCATTACATGTAATATGTCTCCCGGCTTAGCGCTGTCTGTTTGTCTGTCTGTGGAACAAAAAGGTTGAATTGCTTTCTTATATGTCTCATGCTTTGGAGCTCTGATGATTTGCTAGGTTTCTTTCTTCTAGTCGTTTTTGGTGCTTTGGGTTTTTCTAAACTGAACTGTAGTTTTATACTTCTCATATACATCACTCTGGTTTGTCTTCGTACACAACATACATACATATATCAATCTATGAAATGCTAACCACCACTCAATTGTGATTGTAAATCTGATTTGAGTGCTTTATTAAACATTGTCTGGCTGGTGTCATGTCCAACGCATAGTCCATGTCTGTATGAGCTGTCTTGCACATAATGTGATCAGAACATGTTTTTATTCCGAAACAATATTTTCCTCAGCAAACACGTAGTGTACAGTATTACCAGAACCAGTATAGCCTAACCTACTTGAAGAAATCAACCTGTCCACAATTTAAACTAAATTGACCCGACTAAACTACAACATGGGTAGCCATGACTGACTAGCCTAACACTTCAACATATTGAGAGAAGCTTGTTGAGAAGTCTGGATGGTACTGTAAATGAACAGGAGTAAAAGTAATGAAGAGGGAAGCTGTATGTATGAGTGGCTACCATGTTGAGGAAAGTCAGAGAGAGAATCTGGACTGAGGCCAAATCAGCGTACTGCTCGCCTGCTCCCTCCCGGCCTATGAAAGCATTCATGCTCTTAGTCAGAGGGAGTCTGTTTATCATCCAACAGTACACAGTCTCCAAACCAATCGATAGGGAAAGAGTGTCGACCTCTAATGTGAAATAATGCTTGTTTTGACATACAGTGGCTTGCTCGCTGTGAACAGACAAAGCTTGGCCTTGCGCAGTGACAGACAGAAGCAGCAAAACAGATTCTCCTCACACTAAAAGAGGTCTACCAATGTTACATGAACCATACAAAGTTTATTAGTTTGTGAAGCAACCTAATTCACCACTCAAATGAAGAATAGAGTGTGTAGTAAAAAATGCACAATAGAACAAGAATACAATTCATAATTTAACTATTTTACTGTTGCTTACTTGTCATATGAAACTAAATATGAAAGTGGATAGTGTATTATTTGTCACCCAGGTCAGCGATAATACTGAGGTCTTGAATGCTTCCTGGCCCACACTACTGTACGTCATCAAAGATTCTAAATCTCCCTATGTGAAGTCCATAGACTAAGAATGATGATCATTCTATTTCTATGACAACGGCATCCTGTCGGGTGCTGCCAGAACCTTATTTACAGGTGAGCAGAGATGAAGTGTAGGGGAGGAATATATGAGTGAGGAGACTCAACTTAATCATGGACTGTCTGTGGTGAGTTTATGAGATAATGAACACAAAATTAACTTGTTATAACAAGCCCACCTCGATGTTAGGTCCATGAATTGGGAGGCCATCTTCAGCCATACACACGCAGGCATGCACAGGTGCACACACACACTACTACCTCTGACTTGTTTTACTGCAACCTGACACTTGGGATAAATCACTCTCATAATTAATCTGTCCCACCTTCTGCATTTTACTCACGTAACTTATGCACCATATGGAAACCATCAAATCCCAGTACAGTGCAGTGAGAGATGTAAATCTTGTTTACCGGCGTAGCCGCTCTGCTCAGTGCTGGGTTGTGTCCCAAATAGCACCCAATTCCCTATAGTGCACTACCCTTTGGGCCAGGGTCAAAAGTAGTGCACTATCTAGGGAACAGGGTGTCATTTGGACACAGATCAAGTGGTGTGAGATCATGGAGGGGGCACCACTCTGTTCCAGGCCAGCGCCTTCCTGCCTCCCTAAACACATTACTGACTGGGTTTATAAGACACATATTTAATGACTTCCATAAGAGCACAGTGAGTGACACACCATCAAGCCCTACTGTACCCGCTACCTCTCGGCTGAAAGCTGGAACTATAGGCCAGATAAAGTGCACTTTTAATCACTCTTCACTCTGCAAAAGGAGTGATTTTATTTCACATTATGACTTTGCAATAATGGAATTATGCATCAACTCTAAAACTATTTCATTAGAGTTGCCATTTGTCATTCTCTCATTCTTCGCAATGACGCATGCTGAGAAACTATTCCCTGACTCCAGAATATTCACCTCTATCTGCTCTCCTTCTATCTGTTCCTCTCCTCTACCTCGCTGGGGAGACTGAGGCAGTATCTACCCGTTTCCCATGAAAGCTCAGCAGCCCTGTTTCCTGTGCTGGAGCTCAGGGGAAGGCAGGGGGGAGGTGACGGGGTGGGGAGAACCCTGGGTCAAAGCCCTCCCTGGCTCAATGCTCAGAGGCTGTGGCTGGAGAGAGAGAGAGATGAAACGGTCCAGGGATGAGAACACAGTGGCAACACATCAAACTCATCTCTCTCTCTCTTTCCATCTCTTCTCCATCTCTCTATTTCCATATTTTCTCCATCTCTCTCGCTCTCTCTCTCCATCTTTTCTCCATCCCTCTCTCTCTCTCTTGCTCTCTCTCTCTGTCAGAAACCTCTGTTTTCTCTGTCCTCACCGGTTTGCGGTACGCACCGACCACCATCACATAGAGAACACACTGGAACAAAATCTCTCATCACCACAAGCGACCCCTTTGGACCCTTTGGAGGAGATGGCTGATCTGTTCCGTCCTCATCCTCTGGCTTTATGAGTAGAAGAGCCACATGTTAGAAGAATTAGCTAGGAAGCATATCAAGACCGGACAAAATGTGTTTAACCAGTGTCCCAGCTGGTTCCATGGTTGCTTTTGTCCCATGTCCAATGCAAACTAACTTGCGTCAGATAAGATTTACCAGGCTGCAACAGACCCTAATGGATTATCTTGTGGTTTATCATTGGTAGAAGTGTGAACGGGCCAGACCATGGGCGTTAGAAGAGTGAAACATGAAGTTTGGGTAGATGTATAGAGACAGGTTCTGTGCTGCTGCTTTTCTGCTTATTGCCCAGGCCCAGCGTGTTTAATGTTCCCCCTGGAGAGATGACCTCTACTTCCCCTGCTGATGGCTGGCTTCAACGAGGCTTCGCTGAGCCTGTTTGCTGGGCCTCAGGGTGACTGAATGATTGCTCCATGTTTATTTTCCTCTGAGAGGTGGAAAAACCCCACCCACCCGACCAACCCGGGGCCACTGGAATGGGTTGGAGCGGAGAGCTGTGGAGCGGTGTAGAGCTGGCAGCCCTTCCACCATTTCTGGCGTCAGTGAGTTGTAACACCTTATAACCACAGTGTGGTTTTTATGAGGGGAACATTGAAGTTCACGGAAAACACACAATATAACTTTGAAAGTGTACGTCATTTGAAATAACCATTAGAAAAAATATTGGAATTTTGTTTTGTGTTATAAGCTTTAAATTTCATTGGATAATAGTTCAACTGAGAGAGTTTGGTTTTTATTTGTAGCTACGTTCCTAAATTAATTTGCTCAAACTGTGTGCAGCAGCCACAGACTAGAATGAAAAAGGTCGGTTCACACAATGAAAAAGTGTCAGGCTAAGTAACGTACACGGGGAGTCCCGTGTGGCCCCTATCCTATCTGTTTATGTGTTTCACATAGTGGTTACTTATACCCAGGAGCCCTCTATTCAAGTTAATGGCTTTTCTCCATCAAGTGCCTGACTTACATTCTCAATTAGAGTGCCTATAAAGTTACCCACAGGCTGTAACTTCACACTGGATTACACTGAGGAAGAATAGAATAGCATTTTCAATCTTCATGTATTGCTTCCATACCTCTCCTTGTCTCAAACCAGGGACTTTCTGAACACATCAACAACAGTCACCCACGAAGCATCGTTACCTATCTGTTCACAAAAGCCATGGCCCTTGCAGAGCAAGGGAAACAACTACATTAAGGTCTCAGAGCGAGTGGCATCAGCGATTGAACGCTACGTATCGCTAACTAGCTAGGCATTTCACACCGGCTACATTGAGAACAAAACAATACCTACCTGTCCAGGGACTTTTATTTTTTATTTTTTATTTCACCTTTATTTAACCAAGTAGGCTAGTTGAGAACAAGTTCTCATTTACAACTGCAACCTGGCCAAGATAAAGCAAAGCAGTGCGACACAAACAACAACACAGAGTTACACATGGAATAAACAAACATACAGTCAAAGGCACAATAGAAAAAGTATATATACAGTGTGTGCAAATGAGGTAAGATAAGGGAGGGAAGGCAATAAATAGGCCATAGTGGCGAAATAATTACAATTTAGCAATTTATTTATTTTTATTTTATTTTTTTATTTCACCTTTATTTAATCAGGTAGGCAAATTGAGAACACGTTCTCATTTACAATTGCGACCTGGCCAAGATAAAGCAAAGCAGTTCGACACATACAACAACACATGGTTACACATGGAGTAAAACAAACATACAGTCAATAATACAGTGAAAAATAAGTCCATATACAATGTGAGCAAGTGAGGTAAGGGAGGTGAAAGGCAAACAAAAAATATATATAAATAAATAAAAATATAAAAAGGCCATGGTGGCGAAGTAAATACAATATAGCAAGTAAAAAAAAACTTTAAAAAACACTGGAATGGTTGGTTTGCAGTGGAAGAAAGTGCAAAGTTGAGATAGAAATAATGGGGTGCAAAGGAGCAAAATAAATAAATGAATACAGTAGGTAAAGAGGTAGTTGTTTGGGCTAAATTATAGATGGGCTATGTACAGGTGCAGTAATCTATGAGCTGCTCTGACAGCTGGTGCTTAAAGCTAGTGAGGGAGATAAGTGTTTCCAGTTTCAGAGATTTTTGTAGTTCGTTCCAGTCATTGGCAGCAGAGAACTGGAAGGAGAGGCGGCCAAAGGAAGAATTGGTTTTGGGGGTGACCAGAGAGATATACCTGCTGGAGCGCGTGCTACAGGTAGGTGCTGCTATGGTGACCAGCGAGCTGAGATAAGGGGGGACTTTACCTAGCAGGGTCTTGTAGATGACCTGGAGCCAGTGGGTTTGGCGACGAGTATGAAGCGAGGGCCAGCCAACGAGAGCGTACAGGTCGCAGTGGTGGGTAGTGTATGGGGCTTTGGTGACAAAACGGATGGCACTGTGATAGACTGCATCCAATTTATTGAGTAGGGTTTTGGAGGCTATTTTGTAAATGACATCACCGAAGTCGAGGATTGGTAGGATGGTCAGTTTTACAAGGGTATGTTTGGCAGCATGAGTGAAGGATGCTTTGTTGCGGAATAGGAAGCCAATTCTAGATTTAACTTTGGATTGGAGATGTTTGATGTGAGTCTGGAAGGAGAGTTTACAGTCTAACCAGACACCTAGGTATTTGTAGTTGTCCACATATTCTAAGTCAGAGCCGTCCAGAGTAGTGATGTTGGACAGGCGGGCAGGTGCAGGCAGCGATCGGTTGAAGAGCATGCATTTAGTTTTACTTGTATTTAAGAGCAATTGGAGGCCACGGAAGGAGAGTTGTATGGCATTGAAGCTCGCCTGGAGGGTTGTTAGCACAGTGTCAAAAGAAGGGCCAGAAGTATACAGAATAGTGTCATCTGCGTAGAGGTGGATCAGAGAATCACCAGCAGCAAGAGCGACATCATTGATGTATACAGAGAAGAGAGTCGGTCCAAGAATTGAACCCTGTGGCACCCCCATAGAGACTGCCAGAGGCCCGGACAACAGACCCTCCGATTTGACACACTGAACTCGATCAGAGAAGTAGTTGGTGAACCAGGCGAGGCAATCATTAGAGAAACCAAGGCTGTCGAGTCTGCCGATGAGGATGTGGTGATTGACAGAGTCAAAAGCCTTGGCCAGGTCAATGAATACGGCTGCACAGTATTGTTTCCTATCGATGGCGGTTAAGATATCGTTTATGACCTTGAGCGTGGCTGAGGTGCACCCATGACCAGCTCTGAAACCAGATTGCATAGCGGAGAAGGTATGGTGGGATTCGAAATGGTCGGTAATCTGTTTGTTGACTTGGCTTTCGAAGACCTTAGAAAGGCAGGGTAGGATAGATATAGGTCTGTAGCTGTTTGGGTCAAGAGTGTCCCCCCCTTTGAAGAGGGGGATAACTGCAGCTGCTTTCCAATCTTTGGGAATCTCAGACGACACGAAAGAGAGGTTGAAAAGGCTAGTAATAGGGGTGGCAACAATTTCAGCAGATAGTTTTAGAAAGAAAGGGTCCAGATTATCTAGCCCGGCTGATTTGTAAGGGTCCAGATTTTGCAGCTCTTTCAGAACATCAGCTGACTGTATTTGGGAGAAAGAGAAATGGGGAAGGCTTGGGCGAGTAGCAGAGGGGAGGGCAGTGCTGTTGACCGGGGTAGGGGTAGCCAGGTGGAAAGCATGGCCAGCCGTAGAAAAAGGCTTATTGAAATTCTCAATTATAGTGGATTTGTCGGTGGTGACAGTGTTTCCTATCTTCAGTGCAGTTGGAAGCTGGGAGGAGGTGTTCTTATTCTCCATGGACTTTACAGTGTCCCAGAACTTTTTTGAATTTGTGTTGCAGGAAGCAAATTTCTGCTTGAAAAAGCTAGCCTTGGCTTTTCTAACTGCCTGTGTATATTGGTTTCTAGCTTCCCTGAAAAGTTGCATATCACGGGGGCTGTTCGATGCTAATGCAGAACGCCATAGGATGTTTTTCTGTTGGTTAAGGGCAGTCAGGTCAGGAGAGAACCAAGGGCTATATCTGTTCCTGGTTCTAAATTTCTTAAATGGGGCATGCTTATTCAAGATGGTGAGGAAGGCATTTAAAAAAAATATCCAGGCATCCTCTACTGACGGGATGAGATCAATATCCTTCCAGGATACCTCGGCCAGGTCGATTAGAAAGGCCTGCTCGCTGAAGTGTTTCAGGGAGCGTTTGACAGTGATGAGTGGAGGTCGTTTGACCGCTGACCCATTACGGATGCAGGCAATGAGGCAGTGATCGCTGAGATCTTGGTTGAAAACAGCAGAGGTGTACTTGGAGGGCAAGTTGGTTAGGATGATATCTATGAGGGTACCCGTGTTTACGGAATTGGGGTGGTACCTGGTAGGTTCATTGATAATTTGTGTGAGATTGAGGGCATCAAGCTTAGATTGTAGGATGGCTGGGGTGTTAAGCATGTTCCAATTTAGGTCGCCTAGCAGCACGAGCTCTGAAGATAGATGGGGGGCAATCAGTTCACATATGGTGTCCAGAGCACAGTTGGGGGCAGAGGGTGGTCTATAGCAAGCGGCAACGGTGAGAGACTTGTTTCTGGAAAGGTGGAGTTTTAAAAGTAGAAGCTCAAATTATTTGGGCACAGACCTGGATAGTAAGACAGAACTCTGCAGGCTATCTCTACAGTAGATTGCAACTCCACCCCCTTTGGCAGTTCTCTCTTGTCAGAAAATGTTGTAGTTAGGGATGGACATTTCTGGTTTTTGCTGGCCTTCCTAAGCCAGGATTCAGACACAGCTAGGACACCCGGGTTGGCAGAGTGTGCTAAAGCAGTGAATAAAACAAATTTAGGGAGGAGGTTTCTAATATTAACATGCATGAAACCAAGGCTTTTACAGTTACAGAAGTCAACAAATGAGAGCGCCTGGGGAATGGGAGTGGAGCTAGGCACTGCAGGGCCTGGATTAACCTCTACATCACCAGAGGAACAGAGGAGTAGGATAAGGGTACGGCTAAAGGCTATAAAACTGGTTGTCTAGTATGTTCAAAACAGAGCGTAAGAAGAGCAGGTTTCTGGGCGCAGTAGAATAGATTCAAGGCATAATGTACAGACAAAGGTATGGCAGGATGGGAATACAGTGGAGGTAAACCTAGGCATTGAGTGACGATGAGAGAGGTATTGTCTCTAGAGACACCATTTAAACCAGTTGAGGTCACCACATGTGTGGGAGGTGGAACAAAAGGGTTAGATAGGGTATATTGAGCAGGGCTGGAGGCTCTACAGTGAAATAAGACAATAATCACTAACCAAAACAGCAATGGACAAGGCATATTGACATTAGGGAGAGGCATGTATAGCCGAGTGATCATAGGGTCCAGTGAGTAGCTAGGCGGACTGGAGACACGGTGATTCAGACAGCTAGCGGGCCGGGGCTAGCAGGCTAGCAGAAGGGCCTTAGAGGGACGTCGCGACGGAATAAGCCTGTTGTAGCCCCCTCATGCGGTTACATCGGCAGACCAGTCGTGATGGATCAGCAGGGGTCCGTGTAGTAAAAGGGTCCAGGCCAATTGGCAAAATAGATATAGTAGCCCAAGCAATTGGCTGATAGACCTCTTCAGCTAACAGTCTGATATGCTCTAGACAGCTAGCGGGCCGCGGCTAGCAGATGGGCATTCAGGGGACATTGCGACGGAGGAGCCTGTTGAAAACCCCCCTCGGCGGATTATGTCGGTAGTTCAGTCGTGATGAATCGGCGGGGCTCCGTGTCGGCAGTAAAAGGGGTCCAGGCCAATTGGCAAAATAGGTATTGTAGCCCAAGGAGTGGCTGATGGACCCCTTCAGCTAGCCAGGAGATGGGCCTAGCAGAGGCTAGCTTCAAGCTAATTGGTGCTTGCTTCGGGGCAGAAACGTTAGCCAGGAGTAGCCACTTGGATAGCAGCTAGCTAGCTGCAATGATCCAGGTGAAAAGGTTCAGAGCTTGCGGTAGGAATCCAGAGATATGGAGAAGAAGAAGTCCGATATTCTCTGTGTTGAATCACGCTGTGCAGACTGGCAGGATTTGTCCGGGCTAAAGGTTAGCTGATGACCGCTAGCAGTGGCTAGCTGACTACTAGCTAATAGCTAGTTAGCTGGCTAGCCTCTGTTGGGGGTTCCGGTTCTAAAGTAAAGTAAATTGCAGATCCATTGGGTGAGAGGGGTTGAGTTTAAGAAAAATATTTTAAAAATGTATGCGAAGAAAATGGATATGAAAATATACAGGTGAAAGTACAGATGAAACCTAAGTGATGTAAAGTAATCCAGCTGTGAGGAGACCTTGTTGAGAGAGATACATGTCATTATTATCTATTAGCCTTTTCTCTAGCCCCCCAGGATACCACACACCACACCACCCCATACCACCCCACACCACACTACACACCACACCCCACACCACACACACACCGTGCCTGAGTCAGCCCTGTGTAAACAGCTGTGTTCCTGCTGTGTGCTAAAGGTCTAAGGGCCTGGGGCTGGGTTTCTACTAAGCTAACATAAATAATTGTTTTAAGATAGTCATACTAAGTATCATTTAGCTATTTGATTTTCAGTTTTAGGACTCCTATAAGTATAAAATGTTTATAAGTGTCTGTCCTAAATCTGAGTAACCCATATTTAATCCCTTTTTTTGGCACTGAAGTACTTCCATATATACTTCGATAATTCTTTAAAACTGGTACCGGGCTACCTTCAGACTAGTCTTGTGAGGCTTGTGGACATGTACTTGTTCGTGAGAGTCTCACCTTTCGACAGTGGAGTCATGTCAGTGTGTAGCCCAAATTGTTCGGACGCTACAGTACCGCTGCAGATCGGCGGTACTGACTTCAGATGACTGCCGTGACGCTTGTGTTTCCGTAAGAAGATCGATTCAAACATCGCTTTAGCTCTGCCATGCAAAAAACCCTGGATATATCTAGCTTAAACAGGCGGATCTAATGTATTTCCGCCAGGGCGAGGATATTGACTCTAAGGAGTTAATTGGTGTTGTTGTTACTCGACTGTGTTGAGTTAATTTCCGTTAACTCTCTCAGGGCTCCATTTAATCCGCATTGCGGATATTCAGCTTTACATCGTGATTGAAATTTAAAGGCAATGTTCCCACTTTAGTTGAGCGGAAACTGTATTCACAGTAAATGTTGCTTATGTCGGCTCAGTTGGAAAGTACCTAAAAATGTATGTTGCGAAATCTGTAACGTTTCAGTTTTACAGATTGAATTGAGCCGTCAGAGTGAAAAATACGTTGGAGGAGCCTCATTATCATATTTCCCAGAATGCTTTGCAGCAGGTTGCTTTTTAGAATGCTTTAATATTTACAGAATGTTTTTGCATGCACATTGACTGATTAATTTAGCTTATAATACACAAAGATAAATAACATACATTCAATTACATTTTATTGTAATATTTTTATTGTACTTTTTTGTAGATTTTTTTTTTTTCAATAGTTGTTTCCAATAGTTTCTATTTTCTCTAATAAATTGTCAGTTGGATAGGCTCTCTGCAAACTTTTTTATATATTACCTATCCCATCAATATCTTTTTTTGACAGATAGGATTCCCTCAACATTGCTCTGATGTCCAAAAGCATTCAGGTCGAAATTTCGTGATACAAAACTTTTAACCTGCATATATTTGAAAATGTCTACATTAATCAGTCCAAAATTGCATTTTAATTCTGTCATGGAAATAATTGTATTTCCTATTACCATGTAATTTATGGTTTCTATGCCTTTACTTTTCCATGTAGGCCAATTTATTGGGGAATTCTGAAAAGCAATCCAAGGATTGTTCCACATGGGTGTGTTTTTAGGGAGTGATATTGGTTCTTGTAGAATCCGTTTAATTTTCTTCCATATTGTTATAGTGTTCTTAACTATGAAGTGAAAAGATTCTGGGGATGAGCATGCACATCTTCAACTGTACCCATTGTTCCTCTTTAGTGCATTTAACAACATGACGCAAGTAAAAGCCTTGGGTGGTGAGTTGATACAATTCCAAGTCTGGAAGGTTAAAACCACCCTCTGATTACATTTTTCTAAACGAATCCAATCTGTAAATGTTTGGACTTATTTCACCCGTTATTGAGATGGTTGTTCCAGTTTAGATGGTTTAGGTATATATCATATATCAGTCTTCCCTACCTTGGCAGTCATTCTAACTGCAGATTACGGGTGATCAAAAGTTCCAATCATTAGATATCCTAATTCTGTCTGGATTCCAATAGGAATGATATAACGCTTTGCAAGCCAGCATAATATAACTGCAGATATGGGCTGCAAACCATGAGTTTCACAGTGGAAACCTAGTCAGTTGTCCAACTGAATGTATTCAACTGAAATGTGTCTTCCGCATTTACAGTTGAAGTCGGAAGTTTACATACACCTTAGCCAAATACATTTAAACTCAGTTTTTCACAATTCCTGACATTTAATCAGAGTAAAGATTCCCTGTCTTAGGTCAGTTAGGATCACCACTTTATTTTAAGAATGGGAAATGTCAGAATAATAGTAGAGATAATG
This sequence comes from Salvelinus alpinus, assembly GCF_045679555.1. NCBI lineage: Eukaryota > Metazoa > Chordata > Actinopteri > Salmoniformes > Salmonidae > Salvelinus > Salvelinus alpinus. Next base: position 35,969,161 of record NC_092099.1, on the reverse strand, counting down.
ATTTATTTCGGCTTTTATTTCTGTTATCACATTACCAGTGGGTCTGAAGTTTACATACACTCAATTAGTATTTGGTAACACTGCCTTCAAATTGTTTAACTTGGGTCAAAATTTTCGGGTAGCCTTCCCCAAGCTTCCCACAATAAGTTGGGTGAATTTTGGCCCATTCCTCCTGACAGAGCTGGTGTAACTGAGTCAGGTTTGTAGGCCTCCTGGCTCGCACATGCTTTTTCAGTTCTGCCCACAAATTTTCTATGGGATTGAGGTCAGGGCTTTGTGATGGCCACTCCAATACCTTGACTTTGTTGTCCTTAAGCCATTTTGCCACAACTTTGGAAGTATGCTTGGGGTCATTGTCCATTTGACCCATTTGCGACCAAGCTTTAACTTCCTGACTGATGTCTTGAGATGTTGCTTCAATAAATTCCTGAATTTTTCTGCCTCATGATGCCATCTATTTTGTGAAGTGCACCAGTCCCTCCTGCAGCAAAGCACCCCCACAACATGATGCTGCCACCCCCGTGCTTCACGGTTGGGATGGTGTTCTTCGGCTTGCAAGCCTCCCGCTTTTTCCTCCAAACATAACGATGGTCATTATGGCCAAACAGTTCTATTTTTGTTTCATCAGACCAGAGGACATTTCTCCAAAAAGTATGATCTTTGTCCCCATGTGCAGTTGCAAACCGTAGTCTGGCTTTTTTATGGCGGTTTTGGAGCAGTGGCTTCTTCCTTGCTGAGCGGCATTTCAGGTTATGTTGATATAGGACTCGTTTTACTGTGGATATAGATACTTTTGTACCTGTTTCCTCCAGCATCTTCACAAGGTCCTTTGCTGTTGTTCTGGGATTGGTTTGCACTTTTCGCACCAAAGTACGTTCATCTCTAGGAGACAGAACGCGTCTCCTTCCTGAGCGGTATGAAGGCTGCGTTGTCCCATGGTGTTTATACTTGCGTATTATTGTTTGTACAGATGAACGTGGTACCTTCAGGCGTTTGGAAATTGCTCCCAAGGATGAACCAGACTTTTTTTAGCTTTCTTAATAATCAACATCCACATCTTCAGCACCTGGGAGAACAGTGGGTTAACTGCCTTGCTCAGGGGCAGAATGACAGATTTTTAACTTGTCAGCTCAGGGAGTCGATCCAGCAACCTTCCGGTTACTGGCCCAACGCTCTATCCACTAGGCTACCTCAGACCACTGTGTCAGGTGAAAACTAGGCTGTCGAAGTATAGTATTGTCCAAAAAAGTAATGCATTGTATAAGCTAGAGCCTACAAGTTAGGGTTATGGCTGGCCGAAAAGACACTTGGACGGGAGGTGGCCTGAATGGTAGCCTTGTCCAGCCAAGTTGTTCAAAGTCCACTGCGAAATTTGACATCCGTCCTGGTAAGCAGGACATCGGGATATGACTTCAAAACTGGCCACTAGGGGCAATGGTGAGCGCTATTACCATTAAATAGGCTTGGGGTTTGCAAGGACATTGTGGACGGGGATGGTGAATGGGCATAAGCTGTGAGCTCTGGCTCTGAGTGCCACGTGTTCAATTTGTTTTAACCCTATCCCAAACCTTAATCCTTACGTCAACCATTCAGAATGAATGTTTAAACTTAACCTTCGAAATTTGACATTTATGGACAAAAGTCGATTCTGCAGTGAGACTGAGAGCTTGTTGGCCTAGTCTCCCATGACTCTCCTAAGTCTTCAATCAATCATACTTCCTCAGCTCTTGAACATGACACATTACAGAGGTACTGACATGTAGCTACACCACCTGACACCTGACAGACCACAGCAACCACTCCACCCAACCCCACCATACTAATGTCCAAGACAGCTAGTCAGGGCATACGTGCTCCAGCCTCCCTTAGTGCAATTATGGACATGAATGCCCTTACACATAGTAGGGTAGGCTACTCAGGAAAAGTCCACTTGGTTTTCACCTCATTAAAAGGGTATGTTGTTATTCTGTGGCAGACTGGGGGACTGGGCCATTACAGCAGGTACAGCTGTTTTAACACTCTGGCCTGGCAGCCTGTCAGCGTGAATACAGTACACATCTGTGAGATATTTCAGGTGGATTTGTAGCTCAACACACACACACACACACACACACACACACACACACACACACACACACACACACACACACACACACACACACACACCCAAAGCAATCCCGCTTCGATCTGATCTAGAGAGCCACAGCTCATGTGGGTGATGTGGGAGGGTTTGATTTAAAGTACCATAAACCTTCACTCCACCATGCCACAGCAGATAACTAATTGTAAGCACTTTCACGTGCCCAGAGCTGTGGTAGCTGTATGACGTAATGCATGTCCTGTCCCTGGGCATGCATTACGCCTACATGCACGCCTACAGTACCAGTGGGCTGGACAGGAGGATTATCCCTGGTCACAATGGACATATTGTGAGAGTTTGAACTAAACATCAAGGGCTTGTAGTATGACATCAACAAGAACAAAAGAAAAATGCAGACTAGGCAAACCCTGAGACTCAAAAGAAACCAAGCATCAAAATAAATCCCTTTGAACGTAGTGTACAAATCATCTCCACACACTTTTGAAAATACATATACATGTAACTGACAAAATAAAGGAAACACTTGAGTAAATGAAGGATACACATTATGTTGGTGTTTTCTATATTTTTGCAGTTACCTGTAGGCTGTAGAGAAAAAATGTGTTTGAGTCAACCAGGGTTTCTGTTAATTCCATTTCAATCCTGATGAGCCCATTGCAGTCGTGATCTGGGTTCTGGGAGAGAAGAACTAATGTCTGCCTCCTTGTCTGGCCCTGCAGGTGCACTCTCCGGAGAAGAGGAGGTGTGTGTGTGTGTGTGTGTGTGTGTGTGTGTGTGTGTGTGTGTGTGTGTGTGTGTGTGTGTGTGTGTATATATGCATGTGGAACATTACTTTAGCATTACATTAGTCTCACAGAGGAAAAAGCCTTAACAAAATGGAGGAGAGGGGCCTGGATCTGGCTCGGCAGTAGACCTAAAGCACTGAAAACATTTCACTCGTGGCAGTGAACAATCAGCACCTGAAAAAACATTCACATGAAATTGTAGGAGAAATTATCAAGCAAAATTGTCTGCTGCTGGAATCACACACAAACGAAGGCCAGCCGTGGACTGAAAGCCAGATTAAATAGCTACTGTAGCCAGGGATGAAAAATGGGTGGAGGAGTGATCTGAAGTTTTAAAAACTAGATTGTGTTTAACAAAGACATTTCCTTATCGTGCAAATAATAGAGCTGAACAGTAATGATGTTTATGCTAACTCCTGTGTAACAGTTGCCATGTTGGAAACAGGGAGAGTTTTAACTCGCTGCAGCAAAAGGTTACTCTGCTTACTCATATGGGACTCTTGGCTTTACTTTGACTTTAAATAGCCTTTTGCGTGCTAACTTTAATTAACGTTTCTTGGAATATGTATACAACGATTAAGACAAGTTGAGAAACAGATTACCCATGTATCAAGGACAAAAACGTATGTGTGTCTGCCAGAAAAGTTAAAATAATGACTTTATGAAATTAGAACTGTGTTGAGTAAAGAGTTACAGGGAAATTCAAATTGACATCCTAAATTTACAAACAACAGCCTTATAACAATTAGGGCTGGATTCAATCTATATCTGTGAAGTATTGCGGAAGATCCGCATTAAAATGTAAAGGTAATTTCCGATTGAGCCGACCTATGCAGCGTTTAGTGTTAATGCAGTGTCCGCAACCACGGAAACATAGCTTTTAATTGTCAATCACACTATAAAGCGGATCTTCAGATCTATGGATTGAATAGTGCCCTTAGAGGGGATTTCCACATAACACAATAATTTGGATAGCCATGATAGCTTCGCCCTCATGTGGGTGCTAGCAAGCAAGGTAGGTAGTGCTAGGTATCAGTAGGGGCTGGAAGCTGTAGTGAGCTTCAATTGGTCAAAAGCATCGCAATATCGCAGAGTATTTGCATAAGGTTCAGCTTTCCCCAACTTTGGTCATGCTCACATCGCCCAACGATCCCGCCCACTTCACTCCATTGAAAATGAATGGGACTCCGTTGTTTCGTCGCCCGGATGGTGTTATGTGGAAATGCACTGTTAGGCCTAGATTCAATCAAATCAAGCGACAGCAGATGTTTTGGGGTGATGCATTGGAGCCCTCAAATCGGTCAGCAGTTGTTCTTGCGATCATTGTCGGACAGCCACACTCGCCCCACTTGCATTAAATGTTCAGAAGGAGAAAGTATAGGCTGTATAGAAATAATTACATAATAGAAAATCATTAAAGGAAATAATGAGGGTCTCTATCATCCTAACGGAGGTGTAGATTACATCTCATGTTCCAGTGTTCCAACATGTAAATAAGGCTGCATGGGATTTCTGTTACACTGATTAGTGTTAACTTTTGGGTGATTTTGCTTAATGTATTGTGTACTAACAAAGGCACACCTGAAACAGTACCACCATGTACATTAGCCATTGATTTGTGCATCCCCCTACAGTAAAACCACAATTTCAATCATATTATATTTGAGTGTTGAAGGTTTTTGGACATATGTTTCTGATAAGGGCCCATGATGTTCATGAAAGCCTACCCTACGGTGTCACAGGAAATGAAGAAGGGAAAGGAGACCCAGGAGGACAATTTTTCTTGTCAGCAATTCGTTAGCGTGTGAAATACTGAGGTCAGTTATTCTTTCAGGCACTTTCTCACCACTGTCTGGGCAGAGAGAGGACTGTAGATGGAGCACAGACAGTCAGAGTAAGGGTTCTGGGAGCAAGCAACCTTTTGTTAGCAGATATTTGATAACACTGCACAGATGACAGGTCATCTTCATTTGTCATCCAAGAGCAATAGAGAGAAGGATAGAGAGGGCGGGAGAAGAAGATCTCCTGGAAGCAACAGGACCATGGAGTGTGTAACACTAGCGTGAATGGACATGACATGACACTGGTAACATTGTACTGTAATTCTAGCTTCTATTCTATCAAAAGTGATACAATAACAGTCTATAATTTAAGCACAAAGTAATCTGCCCTGGAAGGGAAACTGGGTGTATTTAGATTTAAAAAATATTATCTCCACAGCAGATCATTTTCAGAGCTGATCTGATTGGTCAAAAGACCAATTAGTGAAAAAAGATCATAACTGGGCTGCCTGTCTAAACTCAGCCCATGTGCCCTCTGAACCTGGAAATACCAACTTCTTATTCAAAAATCAACTCAGTCAAAAGATGGATATAAACTGTTCAAAGGCATAATGGATGAATTCCACATTTTGTAGCTAGTACTTTGACTTACACAGAAGTACAGTCAGCTTAACATAGTTGGGATCCTATTTTTGAAATAGTTCAAATAGACAACATACAGAACATGTGTATCCCAAAGTACAAATGTATTCTCAAACTTTGTACCAACCATGGCTTGCAGAATCCTCTTACAATAAGCAAAAGATTGCTGGCATAAATAAGAACATATTCATAATTATCCCAGTAATTGCATTGAAAGGGGATACCTAGTCAGTTGTACAACAATGCATTCAACTGAAATGTGGCTACGCATTTAACCCAACCCCTCTGAATCAGAGATGAATTAGCAAAAGACAGTCGGCAACTGTAGAAACATTTTATTAGACATCTTTTTCTTACATTTTAACTCTGCATTGTTTGGAAAGGGCTCATAAGTAAGCATTTCATGGTAAAGTCTACACCGGTTGTATTCGGTTCAAGTGACAAATATATATATTTTTTAATCTGAGCTAAGCATGAGAAGACCAATACATTGTTCTGTTGCCATCTAGTGGATACTTTTGGAACTGATCAAGTTAAATGCCATTTAAATATGCAGTGCATTTGGAAAAGTATTCAGACCCCTTCCCTTTTTCCATTTAAAAAAAAAAAGTTACAGCCTTATTCTAAAAACGGATTACATTTTTTTAAATCCTCAAATCTACACACAACACCTCATAATGACAAATCAAAAACAGGTATAAGTAATAATAAGTATTCAGACCATTTGTTATGAGACTCGAAATTGAGCTCAGGTGCATCCTGTTTAAAATTGATCATTCTTGAGATGTTTCTACAACTTGACTGGAGTCCACCTGTGGTAAATTAAATTGATTGGACATGATTTGGAAAGGCACACACCTGTCTATATAAAAGGTCCCACAGTTGACAGCGCATGTCAGAGCAAAAACCAAGACATGAGGTCGAAGGAATTGTTCGTAGAGCTCCGAGACAAGCTTGTGCCGAGGCACAGATCTGGGGAAGGGTACCAAAACATTTCTGCAGCATTGAAGGTCCCCAAGAACACTGTGGCCTCCATCATTCTTAAAATGGAAGAAGTTTGGAACCACCAAGACTCTTCCTAGAGCTGGCAGCCCGGCCAAACTAAGCAATCGGAAGGGAAGGGCCTTGGTCAGGGAGGTGACCAAGAACCTGATGGTCACTCTGACAGAGCTCCAGAGTCCCTCTGTGAAGATGGGAGAACTTTCCAGAAGGACAATCCTCTCTGCAGCATTCCACCAATCAGTTATTTATGGTAGAGTGGCCAGACACAAGCCACTCCTCAGTAATAGGCATGACAGCCCACTTGGAGTTTGCCAAAAGGCACCTAAAAGACTCTCAGATCACGAGAAACAAGATTCTCTGGTCTGCTGAAACCAAGATCGAACTCTTTGGCCTGAATGCCAAGCGTCTGGAGGAAACTTGGCACCATCCCTACAGTGAAGCATGGTGGTGGCAGAATCATGCTGTGGAGATGTTTTTAGCGGCAGGGACTGGGAGACTAGTCAGGACCGAGGGAAAGATGAATGAAGCAAAGTACAGAGCTCCTTGATGAAAACCTGCTCCAGAGCGCTCAGGAGCTCACACTGGGGCGAAGGTTCACCTTCCAACAGGACAACGACCCTAAGCACATGGCCAAGGCAACACAGGAGTGGCTTAGGGACAAGTCTCTGAATGTCCTTGAGTGGTCCAGCCAGAGCCCAGCCAGAGCCCAGACTTTAACCCGATCGAACATCTCTGGAGACCTGAAAATAGCTGTGCAGCGATGCTCCCCATCCAACCTGACAGAGCTTGAGAGGATCTGCAGAGAATAATGGAAGAAACTCGCCAAATACAGGTGTGCCAAGCTTGTAGCGTCATACCCAAGAAGACAAGGTTGTAAACGCTGCCAAAGTTGCTTCAAAGTACTGAGCAAAGTACTGAATACTTATGTAAATGTGACATTTCTAAAAACCTGTTTTTGCTGTCATTATGTGGTATTTTGTGTAGATTGATGAGGGGAGAAAAAACTATTTAATCCATTTTAGAATAAGGCTGTAACACAACAACATTTGGAAAAAGGGGTCTGAATACTTCTCGAATGCACTGTATATATATTTTTTAAACATGATATTTACTCAATACAAGAGTCCGTGCAAAACAACTTGAAAGGAAAAGAAGGATACCACTTTGGAGTCTTAAAAAGGGACACTATTCAGCATTGTAGTTTTTTAATTTAAGACGACAAGTTCCCACATAAGTTACTATCAAACATCATCCAATGATAGTATTGTATTTTGAGTTGAAAATACCAGATTACAAAGACATTATATAAAACCGTGCTAGCTTTCCCACATTTCTGGTATGACAGAAAACTTTTGCAAGACTGCATCATCCCACAACTAGTCAAACAATTTCCATTCACATTTCAGTGATGGCAGACAGTAACATATTAATGAATGATGTGGAGTGAATTGGTAACATATGTCCTGTTAATGTTTTCAGTGTACAGGATGTCTTTTCTAAACTGTGCTTGTTTGTGTTTGTGTGTTTTACTGTATACAGGAGGTTGCATACTGAACCCGTAGGCTACTATCAGCAGACAAACAAATAGATTGGTATCATCACAATAATACAACCAACACAGCCAGTACAGTGTAGTCACTTCACGGAATGAATAAAACACTGTTCGCTACACTCAAATGGTTCAAGTTGAATCAACACGAAGAATTGACATTGGCAGGCCCATTATAAACTGATAAACTGCCATTTTGTATCATAAATATAGGCATAAAATATCTTGTCCCCAACCTACATCAGACAGTACATTCAGATATCAGGCAGGTCGACACCTACCATATGGACACACTCCACCTATAGAACTAGTAAAACCTAAGACAGCGAGTCAGAGTCTTTCCTTATCGTTGAAACAGTTGAGAAACAGGTTTGTTTTGACAGTACGACAATACTGAGGTAACCTTTCAATAGCGTCTTCTTTCCTTGGCAGTAATCCTCCTTGCAGAAACAAATCTCTTCTCAGAGTTTTTGTTTGTTAAGTGTGTGTGTGTGTGTGTGTTTGACCATCCTTTATGTTTCCATAAGGAAAACCATCTCAGTGGAATCGACCCCCTTGAACTCACAATTCATCCTGCAGAAAGAGAGAGAATGTGATTGTGGTATGATACACTGAGCCAACACAATCCAAAGTCACTTCAACAAACTATTAGCAGTTGAAAAATATATGGCACATGGAAATCATAATAGAGCTGTTTACGGAGACAGGTGGGATGGACAGAGTAGCTGAGGGGTGGGTTTAAAAGTTAATGTTCTATAATTGTTGTGAGTGAAAACATGATGTATAAGTACTATCTATCTCGATGTAACGTATATCAAAATACTTTATTCTTGCTATGTAACTACTGTAAAAAAGAAATAAAAGCCACGTATGTAAAATGTGTGTAGAATGTACAGTGCATTCGGAAAGTATTTAGACCCCTTCACTTTTTCCAAATTTTGTTACGTTACAGCCTTATTCTAAAAATGAATGAAATGTTTTTTTCCCCCTCATCAATCTACACACAATGACCCATAATGACAAAGGGAAAACAGGTTTTTAGAAGTACCTTATTTACATAAGTATTCAGACCCTTTGCTATGAGAGTCGAAATTGAGCTCAGGTGCATCCTGTTTACATTGATCATCCTTGAAGTGTTTCTACACCTGGATTGGAGTCCACTTGTGATAAATTCAATTGATTGGACGTGATTTGGAAAGGCACACACCTATCTAGATAAGGTCCCACAGTTGACAGTGCATATCAGAGCAAGAGCTCCGAAACAGGTTTGTGTCAAGGAACAGATCTGGGGAAGGGTACCAAAAATGTTTTGCAGCATTGAACGTCCCCAAGAACAGTGGTCTCCATCATTCTTAAATGGAAGAAGTTTGTAACCACCAAGACTCTTCCTAGAGCTGGCCGCCCGGCCAAGCTGAGCAATAGTGGGTAAAGGGTCTGAATACTTATTTAAATCTGATATTTCAATTTTTATTTTGGTAAAAACCTGTTTTCGCTTTGTCATTATGGGGTATTGTGTGTAAATTGACGAGGGGGGAAAAGCGATTTAATACATTTTACAATAAGGCCGTAACATAACAAAATGTGGAAAAAGTCAAGGGCTCTGAATACGTAACAAATTTAAAATAAGAAAAAACGTTTATTTTTCTCCTCCGAAGAGGGGTGTGGAGGTGGTGGATGGGCCTAAAAAATAATTTAAAAAAAATAATTTTAAAAATAAAAAATAAATAATAATAATAAATTGAAATAAAAACTGCAGTCATCTTGCCTGAATTAGCTAAGCCAAAGCCCAAAACCCAAACTCTCACCTAAAAGTCTGTGCCAGAGAATAATATATTTCCGCTTGACTGCAAAAGGTAAGAGATAGCTACTAAGATTAAAATGCAAAATGGTGATTGCAGAGTTGCTGATTTGCTTAAGAAGCTTACCTTGAAGTTGTCCGCCTTGCCCTGTAACCATGGAGATAACTGCTGGAGCCTCTGGCGGAGGACGTCTGCGATGTTATTAGCATCCCGGCTGTTGACGTGCTCCCCCCCCTGGTCGCGCTGGGGACAGAGGGATGAAAGGAGGAAGGGGTGGAAGGATGGATGGAGGGACTAGTTAGGGCACAGTGCTCTGGGGGACTGACTCAGCCTCTCTAATAGTAAACAAGTGTAGGCAAGAGGTCCTCAAAGAAAAATACTAAATCAAATATACAGTTAAACAAGTTTCAATAAGAATATCTAACTACTGGAACTTCTGATACATAGTAATCAAATGTATTTAACTTACAACTTGTAGCTTGTCCTCTAACAAGGACAGGAATAAGTAAGATAACAATAAGCTGCTATGATGAAAACAAACTATCATTGCCTCCTCTTTGTCAGGTCGTTAATATGAAACATAATGTGTTGTCTTCTAAATAACTTACCTGGATAAATAGCTAACCCATTCAAAAAAAGTTACCAATCAGGAGTCTATTACCTTCTTGGTACCCAGGTGTGGGTAGAATCGGACGCTGGGATAGGCTGTGATTCCAGCTGACTGACAGGTCTGGTAGTGGGCCTGACAGTCTACTTTCCCTGCCCTCACACTCCCTTTCACCATCTAGACAAAGAAAGATTACGTCAGAAAAAGCACCCTTTTCCCTACATAGTGCACTACTTTTGACCAGGGCCCATAGGGAGACCCATAACACTCTGGTCAAAAGCAGTGCACTACATAGTGAATAGGGTGCCATTTGGGAAGCAACCCAAGACATGGCCGTTGAATCAACACTTTAGAACCACTACATTATCCATAGGGCTCTGGTCAAAAGTAATACACTACTGAATAGCACACAACTAAGGGCTGTTCTTAGCTGCGAAGAGGAGTGTTATTCATGATAAAATCACTGTATCCAGTGCCTTATTTATTTTATGAAACGGTTCCCAACATATTACACAAAGATGAACGACATGTTTTCAGTAAAAAGTTATTTTAAAAAGTAAATTTTATTTTATTTAATCCTTTCACGAGAGGTTATAGTCTGGACAAAAGCCAGTCGTGAGTTCCATTTCTGAGGTTGCTATAGGGCTGGGCGGTATACCAAATTTGATGATATACCGGTATTGATGCACGGACCAGTTTGGGTTTTTACTTTACCTTCTATAAATGGTATTTGAATGTTTGGTTTGTTAAATGGAATACGCCGTGTTTAAAGTAAATTTTTATAGTTTACTTCGCTACTTGAGTCATTTCTCTCTCACCATGCACTTTCCACACAGACCTAGCCCCAACCCGTGACTCAAGGAGCACCTTTGTTGTTCTTCGACCACCACGAGAAACTGGCGTTCAGTTTGCACGGTCAACGTAGGACATGTTCACATCAAATTTTATTGGTCACATACACGTGTTTAGCAGATGTTATTGCAGGTGTAGCGAAGTGCTTGTGTTTCTAGCTCCAACAGTGCAGTAATATCTAACAATTTCACAACAATACACACAAATCTAAATAAAGGAATGGAATTAAGAATATATAAATACTTGGACGAGCAATGTCACAGCGGCATAGACTAAGATACAGTCGAATAGAATATATACATATGAGATGAGTGGCGCAAAATATGTAAACATTATTCAAGTGACTAGTGTTCCATTATTAAAGTGGCCGGTGATTTCAAGTCTATGTATTTAGGGTAGCAGCCTCTAATGTGCTAGTGATGCTATTTAACAGTCTGATGGCCTTGAGATAGAAGTTGTTTTTCAGTCTCTTGTGGCCAGCTTTGATGCACCTTTATTGACCTCGCCTTCTGGATGATAGCGGGGTGAACAGGCAGTGGCTCTGGTGGTTGTTGTCTTTGATCTTTTTGGCCTTCCTGTGATATCGGGTGCTGCAGGTGTCCTGGAGGGCAGGTAGTTTGCCCCCAGTGGCGCATTGTGCAGACAGCACCAGCCTCTGGAGAGCCTTGCGGTTGTGGGCGGTGCAGTTGCCGTACCAGGCGGTGATACAGCCTGACAGAACGCTCTCAAGTTTGTGAGGGTTTTAGGTGCCAAGACAAATTTCTACAGCCTCCTGAGGTTGAAGAGGCACTGTTAGGAAGCCAATTCTAGATTTAACTTTGGATTGGAGATGTTTGATGTGAGTCTGGAAGGAGAGTTTACAGTCTAACCAGACACCTAGGTATTTGTAGTTGTCCACATATTCTAAGTCAGAACCGTCCAGAGTAGTGATGCTGGGCGGGCGGGCAGGTGCAGGCAGCGATCGGTTGAAGAGCATGCATTTAGTTTTACTTGTATTTAAGAGGTTGGAGGCTACGGAAGGAGAGTTGTATGGCATTGAAGCTCGTCTGGAGGGTAGTTAACACAGTGTCCAAAGAAGGGCCACAAGTATACAGAATGGTGTCGTCTGCGTAGAGGTGGATCAGAGACTCACCAGCAGCAAGAGCGACATCATTGGTGTACACAGAGAAAAGAGTTGGCCCAAGAATTGAACCCTGTGGCACCCCCAAAGACTGCCAGAGGCCCGGACAACAGGCCCTCCGATTTGACACACTGAACTCTATTGGAAAAGTAGTTGGTGAACCAGGCGAGGCAATCATTTGAGAAACCGAGGCTGTTGAGTCTGCTGATGAGGATGTGGTGATTGACAGAGTCGAAAGCCTTGGCCAGACGACACGAAAGAGAGGTTGAACAGGCTAGTAATAGGGGTTGCAACAATTTCGGCAGATAATTTTAGAGAGAAAGGGTCCAGATTGTCTAGCCCGGCTGATTTGTAGGGGTCCAGATTTTGCAGCTCTTTCAGAACATCAGCTGACTGGATTTGGGAGAAGGAGAAATGGGTAAAGCTTGGACGAGTTGCTGTTGGGGGTGCAGTGCTGTTGACCGGGGTAGGGGTAGCCAGGTGGAAAGCATGGCCAGCCGTAGAAAAATGCTTATTGAAATTCTCAATTATAGTGGATTTATCGGTGGTGACAGAGTTTTCTATCCTCAGTGCAGTGGGCAGCTGGGAGGAGGTGCTCTTATTCTCCATGGACTTTAGTGTCCCAGAACTTTTTTGAGTTTATATAGTTTTTATACAACGGGTTATCAACATATTGAAATAACGATTTAACGTAACATATTTTCATAAATGTATTCATACTATTACCACAAGATATATCCCGACACAAATCTAGGTTTGCTACCGAATGCAGCTGGTCCTTCGTTCTATCGGTTCGGTTGCCAGAGACGCAACCCAGTTGTTCGGTCTTTTTGATCTGTATCTATGGACGTTTGTTCTAAATGTTCCATTGCCATACTGGCTGGCAAATTTCTTATCCCTTGCTTGCCAACTACGGTTAACTTAGTCACTTCAAACAGTGCAGCCCGAATAACAACAGTAGCAGCATTTGCATTTGTTTTGACATCCATAACAATGAGTTGAGGCGCGATTTTGCCTGGCATAGAAAATATGCTCTCTCGTCAGGACACTGTTGTTCAGAGGAGCTAGCCAACACGGCTAACAATCACTTCAAACTGAAGCTGGAAAGACTGTAAACTAGCTGCGCTTCTTATGGTTTTACCTGTTTTCAATTGACATTTATTTGTATATATCCATAACAATTATGCCAGCTGATTCATGATTTCGACTGGCTGAGAAACGCTGCCTGCTTGTATCTCTCGTCCCGACTCCCAACACGTTCATTACTATGGGACAGCTGGAGATCCAATTTGAATATTGAAACAATGTTGCAAATGTCGGAGAGACAGACAGCAAGTTTTATACAAATCTCCGCTGTTGAAAACGAAATGTTAGTCTAAAAGAAATGTGAGAATGTCTAGATGCTTTTTATAGTGGAGATCAAGTTTATAAATTGCCTGGATGGGTTGACGAGACAGTGGATTGTGCAGTCAGATGGAACAGGGTAAATAGGCATTTTAACTTCATAGATTCAGCCAGTGGTAATTTGTGGAATAGACAGAGGCTGGAATGCGGTTTTAACCAATCAGCATTCAGGATTAGACCCACCCATTGTATAAAGTACAATAACTTCGCTCTAGCATGAAAATAACAATGTATTCATATTATAACCATAAATAGGGGCCATATTCATGAAGTGTCTCAGAGTAGATCAGTTGAGCCATTTATATCATAATAAATAAGATTAGCCTACATGGACAGGGGGTGCATGATCCTAGATCAGCGCCCCTACTCTGATGCTTTATGAAAACGGGCCAAGAAACATGCGTTTGAGAGATGGAGGAGTGGAGAAGATATCTTACCCGAGCGAGGACCTCGAACTCTGGGGCAAAGTGCTGGCATGGTCCACACCACGGAGCATAGAAGTCCACCACCCAGTGATCCTTCCCTCCTATTACCTTGTTCCTGAAGTCATCTGGAGTCAGATCCACTGATGCTCTTGGGAGAGTACTAAGACACAGACGGACACTGTATGAATTCCTTTCTGTTGACTACAAATCAGATACAAATGTTCCAATAATGGTGACTGTTAAAAGGCTAGGACAGAAACACAGGAGGAGAGAACTTACCCCACAGCCCAGACTTTGAGAGAGTGAGCATCTCTGTGCCAGCCATTGTAACTCCTGGTGAGAGAAATAAAAACAGCACTCTTATTTACAGACTTTACAACATAACTTAATGTAAACGTTACAATATAATTTAGTGTACATTTTACAAATTAACTTACTGTAAACTTTACAACATGTAAGCCATATGTACACTTTAAAACATGTAAACTTAGTGTAACCTGTAGAACACGTAAACAGTAACTATAGTAAGACTGAAAGAACAGTAAGGTACATACTAGAGGTCGACCGATTATGATTTTTCAACGCCGATACCGATACCGATTATTGGAGAACAAAAAAAGCCGATACCGATTAATCGGCCGATTTATAAAAAAAAAAAAATGTTATATATATATATATATCATACACACACATTTTTGTAATAATGACAATTGCAACAATACTGAATGAACAATGAACACTTTTATTTTAACTTAATATAATACATAAATACACACACACACAGCTCTGAAGTGACAATGATACTGAAGAGTCTCCTTAGGAGACAAATACTCTCAACTGTTTGAATAAAAATTGAGTTTAAGTTACCTGTGATGAATGTTGAAAACAAAAACTGTAATTTCTATATGCAGGAAATCCTATTTTAATAATGGGCATGGTAAGAATTGACGACCAAAGTGCGAGTCATAATTCCCATGACACCTTCTAGCAAAATCTGAAAAGCGGTTCCTTCATTTATTCCATAGGATATTTTTAGATTCACTTAAAATAAGGTCTGTGTTTCGTGTAGTCTTACACCACCGTGCCAATTTTATAACTGTGTAGATATCCATAGGACAAGGTAACTCTGATCAATATTGGCTAAATATAAGCGAAGATCATTTTTTTTGTAGAGTGGATTTATGAAAATATGTTGACAAACGTTACCTTATCCTAGTGAGATTTACACGGGTATCAAAACGTTGAGGCGGTTTAAGCCTGCACGAAACACAAACCTTATTTGAAGTAGATCAAGACATTCTCCATGGAAGACATGAACGGTAAAATAACGAAGGAACCCCTTTCAAGTTCAGCCGCAAGCTATTACAGGAATTATAACGCGTCGACTATTTCTCTCTAAACCATATACCTTTGACTAATCCGGAAACTATCACCTCGAAAACAAAACGTTTATTCCGTTCCGTATTTTATCTAACGGGTGGCATCCGTGCTTCTACACCTGCATTGCTTGCTGTTTGGGGTTTTAGGCTGGGTTTCTGTACAGCACTTCGAGATATTAGCTGATGTACGAAGGGCTATATAAAATAAACTTGATTGATTGATTGATCCATGAGTCTAAATATTCCTGTTACATTGCACAACCTTCAATGTTATGTCATAATTACGTAAAATTCTGGCAAATTAGTTCGCAAAGAGCCAGGCGGCCCAAACTGTTGCATATACACTGACTGCGTGCAATGAACGCAAGAGAAATGACACAATTTTACCTGGTTAATATTGCCTGCTAACCTGGATTTCTTTTAGCTAAATATGCAGGTTTAAAAATATATACTTGTGTATTGATTTAAAAAAGGGCATTGATGTTTATGGTTAAGTACACATTGGAGCAATGACAGTCATTGATTGTTTGTTTTTTATAAGAGAAGTTTAATGCTAGCTAGCAATTTACCTTAGCTTACTGCATTCGCGGCACAGGCAGACTCCTCGTGGAGTGCAATGTAATCAGTGTTAGAGCATTGGACTAGTTAACTGTAAGGTTGCAAGATTGGATCCCCCGAGCTGACAAGGTTAAAAATCTGTCGTTCTGCCTCGTTCAGGCAGGGGTTCCTAGGCCGTCATTGAAAATAAGAATGTGTTCTTAACTGACTTGCCTAGTTAAATAAAGATTAAATAAAGGTGTAAAAAATATATATATATATATATATATATATATATATATATATAATATAAAAAAATATATATATATAAAAAATATATTTTTTAAAAAAATCGGCAAATCGGCGCCCAAAAATACCGATTTCCGATTGTTAGGAAAACTTGAAATCGGCCCTGATTAATCGGCCATTCCGATTAATCGGTCGACCTCTAGTACATACTGGTATACGTCTCGTCGGTTGGCGTTCTGAGGATAGAGGCGTATCTCAGGGTAGGCTCTGACACTCTCTCCTTGGCAGAAGGAGTGGTGTTTCTGACAGTCTACCGTCCCCACCTTTATCATACCATTCACCGCCTGAGAAGAGACATCAACAGACAGAAAACCAGGGAGAAAACAAATTATTCGCTAGAGTGAATTAACATTTAGAAAATCTTCTTGACAAATGCATTAAGTTGGATTTGTTGATTACATCCACCTACCCTAGAATAAAATGAGATAATGCTAATATTTTATCTTGATAGATATCATGTATCCCTCCATCTATGCTAGATTCAAGCCCTCAATATCCAGAGAACACGTCAGTGGAAGCTCTGTTGCTGTACCTACTGCCCTTCTGAACTTACCTGTGCCATTCTCCTCCACTCTGGCAGCAGAGCCGGGCAGGGCCCACACCAGGGGGCAAAGAAGTCCACCAACCTACTGCATATTACCTAGTAGGTATTCTATACAGCCTATAGCCTACCACCCTACAATCCACTACCTACCCGTGCCATCCTCCTCCACTCGGGCAGCAGGGCCTGACAGGGCCCACACCACGGGGCATAGAAGTCCACCATCCAGGTCTCGCTGTGTTTTCTCCTCTTCACCAGCTCTGCAAAGCTGTCTGGGTCCATGGTCACCACAGTGGGGTCGACCAAGTCCTGGAAGAGTGGGAAGAAAGAGGAGTCACTACAGTAGGGATGTACTGTATAACAGTAACAGACAATTCAGACTATTGGCAATGGGAGAGTGCTACATTTCCTCCACAAGGTACAGGAAGTAACTATGTGGAGTCTCTTAGTTTTAAACCTCTGTGGCACTATAAGCACTGGCTCGAAAGGAGATGGCCTGATACTGTGAACTAGGCTAATGGTAAGCTTCTCACCTGTATGAACTCCAGGATTCCGTCAGCAGAGTGATGTCCCTCGTACTCATGGATGGAGGACTTGTTAAAGATTACCGTGGTCGGGTAGGCATGGATATTATACTGAAAACAAACAACATTACTGGTAGCTAGTACTACTTTCGATTAAATATCACGGTGGTTGCGTAGGCATGGACCGAAAACAGGCACATAGGACATACAGATCGTTACATAACTGTGGTAGCCACTGCCGCTTTCAGTTATCCATCAAAACAACAAACACATTTAATTGGGTTCATACTCAGAGATGTGCTCAGGATATAAATTAGAACATCTTTATTTTGGCCAGGAAAAGTGGATACTGAGCTCACCACACAATCACAGGTGACAGGGCTGGAATGATGGCCCTAGTATGGCTCTACGCCACAGCCAGAGGAATGATAGCCCTACGCCTAGCCTTGCTACAACACAGCCAGAGGAATGATAGCCCTACACCTAGCCTTGCTACAACACAGCCAGAGGAATGATAGCCCTACACCTAGCCTTGCTACAACACAGCCAGAGGAATGATAGCCCTACACATAGCCTTGCTACAACACAGCCAGAGGAATGATAGCCCTACACCTAGCCTTGCTACAACACAGCCAGAGGAATGATAGCCCTACACCTAGCCTTGCTACAACACAGCCAGAGGAATGACAGCTCTACTATGCCTGTATGCCATACAGTCCAGAGGAAAGCAGTAAAAATGCTACCGGAATAAATAAAAACGGCTTTGTTGATATGTGTGAGTCATACTAAGTCCATTGAATGAAACGCGTATTATTTACTTCAATCATCAATACCTTCATTATAGTAAGAAATTATGTCATACAGTAGGGGCCATGATTTGGGGACATAGTTAAACTCTGGGAGCGACAGTCTTGCATGGCTGGCTCCTCAATACTAGCCTAGTTGGCAGTCTTCTTAGCTAGCATTCCACTCATTTTACACCGCATGATATGCACACGACATGGAGTACAAGAAGTGGAATGCTAGCTAAACAGACTGGCAACCAGGATCCCTCAATACATCTAGGCAGATATTGTGGAATACATAGAAGAATAGCACATCTAGGGGGTTTGGGTTTACGTTTGGTATGTTCTCCCGCCACTCACCATGCTGCAGAGTCTCTCATGCACGGTGCAGTCCAGCGTTCCAAACTTCATCTGACCAAACAGCTGGATCGAGGCTTTCCTCAGCTCAGGGAGGAGAGCACGACAGGGCGGACACCACTACAAGGAAACAGTAGATTAGTATTTGTTCATGGACCTCACCCAATGTCTCAGCCAACTCAATGGGATCTAGTCCACTTTACACAACAATAAAGTCTGTTTACTTTCAGGGATTAATGTTAGTCACCAACAGATTATTATTTTAATAGCCACACCTAGTTTATGACTACCAACCCGTAGCACTCACGTCTGTAGCCATGAAGTGCTTTGAAAGGCTGGTCATGGATCACATCAACACCATTATCCCAGACACCCTAGACCCACTCCAATTTGCATATCGTCCCAACAGATCCACAGATGATGCAATCTCTATTGCACTCAACAATGCCCTTTCCCACCAGGACAAAAGGAACACATATGTGAGAATGCTATTCATTGACTACAGCTCAGCGTTCAACACCATAGTGCCCTCAAAGCTAATCAGTAAGCTAAGGACCCTGGGACTAAACACCTCCCTCTGCAACTGGATCCTGGACTTCCTGACGGGCCGCCCACAGGTGGTAAGGAACAACACATCCGTCACGCTGATCCTCAACACGGGGGCCACTCAGGGGTGCGTGCTCCAGTAGTCCCCTCCTGTACTCCCTGTTCACTCATGACTGCATGGCCAGGCACGACTCCAACACCATCATCAAGTTTGCAGATGACACAACAGTGGTAGGCCTGATCACCGACAACGATGAGACAGCCTATAGGGAGGTCAGAGACCTGGTCGTGTGGTGCAAGGACAACAACCTCTCCGTCAACGTGATCAAGACAAAGGAGATGACTGTGGACTACAGGAAAAGGAGGACCGAGCACGCCCCAATTCTCATCGACGGGGCTGTAGTGGAGGAGGTTGAGAGCTTCAAGTTCCTTGGTGTCCACATCACCAACCAGCTAAAATGGTCTAAACACACTAAGACAGTCGTGAAGAGGGCACGACAAAATCTATTCCCCTCAGGAGACTGAAAAGATTTGGCATGGGTCCTCAGATCCTCAAAAGGTTCTACAGCTGCACCATCGAGAGCATCCTGACTGGTTACATCCCTGCCTGGTATGGCAACTGCTCGGCCTTCGACCGCAAGCCACTACAGAGGGTAGTGCGTACGGCCCAGTACACCACTGGGGCCAAGCTTCCTGCCATCCAGGACTCTATACCAGGTGGTATCAGAGAAAGGGCAAAACAATTGTGAAAGACTCCAGCCACCCTAGTCATAGATTGTTCTCTCTGCTACCGCACGGAAAGCGGTACCGGAGCGCCAAGTCAAGGTCAAAAAGGCTTCTTAACAGCTTCTACCCCCAAGCCATAAGTCTCCTGAACAGCTAATCAAAGGGATACCCAGACCCCTCTATCATGCTGCTGCTACTCTGTTTATTATCTATGCAAAGTCACTGTAACTCTACCTACATGTACATATTACCTCAATTACCTTGACTAACTGGTGCCCCTGCACATTGACTCTGTAACGGTACCCCCTGTATATAGCCTCGCTATTGTTATTTTACTGTTGCTTTTTAATTATTTGTTACTTTTATTTAATTTTTTACTTAATACTTATTTTTTCATTGTTGGTTAAGGGCTTGTAAGTAAGCATTTCACTGTAAGGTCTACACCTGATGTATTCGGCACATGTGACAAATACAATGTGATTTGATCTTTCAAATACATGTCACAACTGTGAAATCGATAAGCAAGTAGAGTATTAGTCACTAACATTAGGCTGATACTTACAGGAGCAAAGAAGTCAACTAGCCAGGGCTCCTTTCCATCACTGGGGAAGTTCTCTGGTCTCAGAGTGGTGACATGGGCGCTGACACTCTCCTTAGCAAACGCTATGATGTTATACAGCACATCCTTCCCTGGGAGAACAGAATAGAGGTCGACCGATTAATCGGAATGGACGATTAATTAGGGCCGATTTCAAGTTTTCATAACAATCGGAAATCGGTATTTTTGGACACCGAATTGGTCGATATTTTTTACACCTTTATTTAACTAGGCAAGTCAGTTAAGAACACATTCTTATTTTCAATGACGGCCTAGGAACGGTGGGTTAACTTCTTTTGGCTGCAATCCCGTTAACGGGATGATATGACAACAGCCAATGAAAGTGCACGGCACCAAATTCAAACAGAAATCTCATCATTAAAATTCCCCAAACATACATGTATCTTATACCATTTTAAAGGTAATCTTCTTGTTAATCCCACCAAAGTGTCCGATTTCAAATAGGCTTTTCAGCGAAAGCACCACAAACGATTATGTTAGGTCACCACCAACTCACAGAAAAATTCTGCCATTTTTCCAGCCAAAGAGAGGAGTCACAAAAAGCAGAAATAGAGATAAGATTAATCACTAACCTTTGATGATCTTCATCAGATGACACTCATAGGACTTCATGTTACACAATACATATATGTCTTGTTCGATTAAGTTCATATTTATATCCAAAAACCTCAGTTTACATTGGTGCCATGTTCAGAAATGCCTCCAAAATATCCAGAGAAATTGCAGAGAGCCACGTCAAATAACAGAAATACTCATCATAAACTTTGATGAAAGATGCATGTTTTACATAGAATTAAAGATACACTTGTTCTTAATGCAACCGCTGTGTCAGATTTCAAAAAGCTTTACGGCAAAACACAATATTCATTCATCTGAAAACAGCGTTCAGCCACAAAAGCAAGCCATACAGTTGCCCGCCAAATTGTGCAGTCAACAAAACTCATAAAAAGCATTATAAATCTTCACTTACCTTTGCTGATCTGCACTCCCAGGACTCCCACTTCCACAAGAAATGTTTGTTTTGTTCGGTAATGTCCATCATTTATGTCCAAATAGCTATTTTTGTTCGCGTGTTTGGTAAACAAATCCAACGTCAGGAAGCGTGTTCACTAAAAGCTGACGAAATGTCCACAAGTTCCGTAACAGTCAGTAGAAACATCTCAAACGATGTATTGAATCAATCTTTAGAATGTTTTTAACATAAAACTTGAATAATGTTCCAACCGGAGAATTACATTGACTTCAGATGAGCGATGGAACAGAGCTCCCTCTCATGTGAACGCACATGGTCAAAGCATGGTCAGGTCATGGCAGACCTGACTAATTCCCCTCTCATTCGGCCCCCCTTCACAGTAGAGGCATCAGACAAGGTTCTACAGATTGTTGACATCTAGTGGAAGCCGTAGGAAGTGCAAACTCATCCATATCTCGCTGTGATTTCAATAGGATCTTGGTTGAAATTCGACCAGCCTCAGAATTCCCACTTCCTGTTTGGGTTTTTTCTCAGGTTTTTGCCTGCCATATGAGTTATGTTATACTCACAGACATCATTCAAACAGTTTTAGAAACTGAGTGTTTTCTATCCAATACGAATAATAATGTGCATATATTAGCAACTATGACTGAGGAGCAGGCCGTTTACTCTGTGCACCTTTCATCTAAGCTACTCAATACTGCCCCTGCAGCCATAAGAAGTTAACTGCCTTGTTCAGGGGCAGAACGACAGATTTTTACCTTGTCAGCTCGGGGATTCGTTTTTGCAACCTTCCGGTTACTAGTCCAACGCTCTAACCACCTGCCTTACATTGCACTCCACGAGGAGCCTGCGAGGGCAGCAAGAGGCCAAGGTAAGCTGCTAGCTAGCATTAAACTTATCTTATAAAAAACATTCAATCTTAACATAATCACTAGTTAACTACACATGGTTGATGATATTACTAGTTTATCTAGTGTGTTGCATATAATCGATGCGGTGCCTGTTAATTTCTCATCGAATCACAGCCTACTTCGCCAAACGGGTGATGATTTAGCACTGTCGTTACACCAAACCTAACCATAAACATCAATGCCTTTCTTTAAAATCAATACACAAGTATATATTTTTTAAACCTGCATATTTAGTTAATATTGCATGCTAACATGAATTTCTTATAATTAGGGAAATTGTGTCACTTCTCTTGCGTTCCGTGCAAGCAGTCAGGGTATATGCAGCAGTTTGGGCCACCTGGCTCGTTGCGAACTGTGTGAAGTCTATTTATTCCTAACAAAGACCGTAATTAATTTGCCAGAATTTACATGATTATGACATAACATTGAAGGTTGTACAATGTAACTGCAATATTTAGACTTAGGGATGCCACCCGTTAGATAAAATACGGAACGGTTTCGTATTTCACTGAAAGAATAAACTTTTTGTTTTCGAAATGATAGTTTCCGGATTCGACCATATCATTGACCAAAGGCTCGTATTTCTGTGTGTTATTATGTTATAATTAAGTCTATGATTTGATAGAGCAGTCTGACTGAGCGATGGTAGGCAGCAGCAGGCTCGTAAGCATTCATTCAAACAGCACTTTCCTGCGTTTGACAGCAGCTCTTCGCTGTGCTTCAAGCATTGAGCTGTTTATGACTTCAAGCCGATCAACTCCCGAGATTAGGCTGGTGCAACCGATGTGAAATAGCTAGCTAGTTAGAGGGGTGCGCGCTAATAGCGTTTCAATCGGTGACGTCACTTGCTCTGAGACTTGGAGTAGTTGTTCCCCTTGCTCTGCAAGGGCCACGGCTTTTGTGGAGCGATGGGTAACGATGCTTCGAGGGTGGCTGTTGTCGATGTGTTCCTGGTTCGAGCCCAGGTAGGGGCGAGGAGAGGGACGGAAGCTATACTGTTACACTGGCAATACTAAAGTGCCTATAAGAACATCCAATGGTCAAAGGTATATGAAATACAAATGGTATAATAGAGAGAAATAGTCCAATAATTCCTATAATAAAACTACAACCTAAAACTTCTAACCTGGGAATATTGAAGACTCATGTTAAAAGGAACCACCAGCTTTCATATGTTCTCATGTTCTGAGCAAGGAACTTAAACGTTAGCTTTTTTTACATGGGACATATTGCACTTTTACTTTCTTCTCCAACACTTTGTTTTTGCATTATTTAAACCAAATTGAACATGTTTCATTATTTATTTGAGGCTAAATTGATTTTATTGATGTATTATATTAAGGTAAAAGAAAAGTGTTCATTCAGTATTGTTGTAATTGTCATTATTACAAATACATTTTATTTTTTAATTACATTTTTTATTTTTATTATTATAATAAAAAATATATATATTTTTTTTTAAATCGGCCGATTAATCGGTATTGGCTAGTTTTTTGGTCCTCCAATAATCTGTATCGGCGTTGAAAAATCATAATCGGTCGACCTCTAGAACAGAAACAGTTTATTTGCCATTTATAAGAAATAGATTGGAAATCTTATTCACTCAAGCTCTCATGAAAAACAAAATAAGAATAACAAAAAAATAAATAATTTAAAACAATTTAAACTAGGAAAGTCAGTTACGAACAAATTCTAATTTATAATGACAGCCTACCCCGGCCAAACCCGGACGACGCTGGGCCAATTGTGCACCACCCTATGGGACTCCCAATCACGGCCGGATGTGATGCAGCTTGGATTCGAAACAGGTACCACTGAGATGCAGTGTCTTAGAACACTGCTCCACTCGGGAGCCCCCCCCAAGTAGATATACAAATGTGCATATGTATAACAACAACCAGTGAAAAGCAATGCCGAGTGAAATACAGAGATAACCAAAATCGATTGAGTTCGAATAAGACGTTGACTTACCATGGTGTATCTCAAAGTCATGAATCCCAAGGCCTTTGAAGACAGCGATGCAGGGCTTTTGAATGTAGAAGGAGACGCATAGTTCTGAGTCAGTAAGGCAGTCCACCTTTCCCACCTGAGAAAAAGCACAGAGTACTGGCAGTATTAAACATCCAGACTGAATCAGTGACGAGAATGAACAGTGAATCAGAGCGATATTCATTGTGGATTTCAGACCTTACCTGTATGTGGGCTGCCTTCAGAAGAGCCTTGAGCTTCTTATACTCATGAGATGCCATGGTCTTCTGTCCGAAAGAAAAACTGACAAGCCACCGATGATGGGCCAGTTTACTCTACAGAGACCGATGGAGAATAGAACACAATAGGACAGAATAACTGTATTTTTCCTAAATATTTCAGCATCACCACTACAGGTGTTTTCCTCAACTGAAATCATGTCAGACAACAGATTATTTCATCTCAAATATATGTGGTTATTTTTAGTAGGTAGGTATATTATTACTAGGAAGAGGAAAGAACAGCATGGCACCGATCAAACATCCACAACATTCAAGCCGACCTCCAACAACTGAGTCTGCCTCTCACAGATTGGACAGCACAGAGGACGCTGCACTAAGACATAACCCCCCCCGAGGCACAATAAATATATGGTTGTACGAGATGGTAATACAGATGATTTTTACTGTACCTTAGATTTGATTATTGGGTTATTATTACTATACCTGGAAGGTTTCCTTAGTAAGAGCCTCCAGGTCAGGCAGATGCTGCATCACCTGTCCATAGATCTCTCTGGTATCCAAACTCTGCAGGAACTGTTGTTGTGATGAAACCAATGTTTGTTTTAAAACTGGGCTTTCAGAACAGTCACGATTCTATCTCATGTCAATAAAACATTTTTAAAAAGTGTTCTCTAAGCCATGTATGGTGAGGCTTCTTCATAAACCCATCCTGGGTTTCTCCTTCTCACTTACAAATTCATTTCATGTTATACTTTGTTTTTAGTGTGCGCAAACAAAACTAAAACATGGGCCTCTCTTACCAGCACGCTGCCCTTGTTCTTCAGTGAACTGCCGGGGGGGAAGAAGGCTGTGGTGCTGGTGGTCACCTCAAAGCTGCCACACAACTCAGCCTGTATTGAGCAGTCAATCCAGCCCACGTTCACTAGACCTTCCTGAAGAGGACACAAGAGAAGAGACATATTTCAGTCACAATAACAATGTATGTATGTACATGTATGCTCATGGGAAGGTAAACATACAGCATGGGTTCAATGAGGACTTACCAACATTCCTGCTAATTTTTGCCTCGTCTGTGACTCTAGACAGTCTATAAAGAGATCAAACACAGATCATATTTTAACTGTATAGAAAATACAATTCCTACCATATTGGTTTCACTAATTCTGACTAAAAGTCTCTATTTGTAAACATGACAAAGCATCTCAACGTAACCCTTAACAGCCTGTCTTACCTCCAGAGTCAGCACAGAAGGTGATCAGCCATCCAACTCCAGATGAAAATGCTGCCTCAATCTCGGTGAAGACATTGCCTTGCCACAGCTCTGTAACTCTGCTCTTCACAAACTGCATGCCAAACTTAGTCAAACTCTCCTTGGCCCTATCTCCAAAGTATTTCTCTGGATTCTATTGGGACGACAGAAAGGGATGCGTTTTAGAGGGTTGTTCCTAACACCATGATCAGTGAGTGATTTTAAAACAGATTGAATGATGTGCTAAAACAATGGTGAGCGTAGCATTCAGTCTGGTTTAACCAGGCTACGTGATGCATGACAGAGCTATCCTAAAAGACAGCTGTGACGTTTCTCCTACCATTCCAGCTTTGTAAATGTAGAGGCTGGGGTAGCTGTTGATGCCTTTGCTGCGACACAGTCTGTTGTGGTCACCGCAGTTCACTGCTCCTATCCTGATCACTCCATCCATCTCCTTAGCAAACTCCCTCCACTGCGGACACACACACACACACAAGGTAACATATGTTAGAAAATTAAACATAGATAACAATTATCAAAGGATAAATGAAAACGACTTAAAAAAAAAGGTACTATCTGCAATATCTACCACTTTTCAATGGACATTTTAATTAAGTATATGAAACAACCAATGAATAGCAGTAAATATAGCAGAATGCACTTTTACAGTGAGTGAGCAAAGTATTACCGTGGGAGCCAGCTCGTGACAGTGATGACAACGAGGGAAGTAGAAGTTGACAAACCAGAGTTCCCCAGAGTTCACTGCTGCATCTATGGTAGTAGAGTCAGTATCATTACAACAAACATACCCCAACAAGAAAAGATGGCTCTGAAGGTTCGGAATAGTGTGACATCACTTACCGAAGTCTCCCCTATCTAAAGTGACAATCTCTAGGTCATCATCGTAGATACCTGCAGAAAGAGTAAGATGACAAGTCACACCAACGTCCTGAGGAAATGACTGAAAATGTTGCATGTTAGCAATGGCTTATCTATCCCCTTTCTTCATATTTCTTGTCAATGTTTACATTTCACATTCTTAGACTACTCAAAAAAAAAAAAAAGATTTACCAAATTCATTTCTATAGTAGTTCCAGCTCTCATATCGTCCTCCTCCCTGCTGCTCGTCCTGCAGACCCTTCTCTCCATACTTGTCATACTTCTTCCTCAGATCGTCATCCTTCAAAACTTCATAGGCTCGGGTTACCTTCAGGAACTTGTCGTGGGCAGTTTCATCATGCTGGACAATGAGAGCAACAAATCAAGTACTGGACTTTGTGGAAAATATCTAGCCTGCTACCAGACGTGGTTGTGCTGTTTTGTTGTGACAATGACCATAGAATTAAGAAAAACAGCAAAAACAGATCTGGGACCAGACTAGGAAATCACCAGTATGTTGTGATATGTCATAGCCTATGATAAAAGTTACATTTTAACATGTTATAACACACACAGTCAAAAGTTGACACACCTACTAATTGAAGGGTTTTTCTTTAAATTTTACTATTTTCTACATTGTAGAATTATAGTGAAGACATCAAACTATGAAATAACCCCAAAAAGTGTTAAACAATTCTTCAAAGTAGCCACCGTTGCCTTGATGACAGCTTTGCACACGCTTGGCATTCTCTCAACCAGCTTCATGAGGTAGTCACCTGGAATGCATTTCAATTAACAAGGTGTGCCTTGTTAAAAAGTTAATTTGTGGAATTTCTTTCCTTCTTAATGCGTTTGAGCCAATCAGTTGTGTTTTAACAAGGCAGGGTTGGTATCAGGAAGATAGCTCTATTTGGCAAAAGACCAAGTCCATATTATGGCAAGAACAGCTCAAATAAGCAAAGAGAAATGACAGTTCATCTTTACTTTAAGACATAAAGGTCAGTCAATCCGGAACATTTCAAGAACTTTGAACGTTTCTTCAAGTGCAGTCGCAAAAACCATCAAGCGCTAGGAGGAAACTGGCTATCATGAGGATCGCCACAGGAAAGGAAGACCCAGATTTACCTCTGCTGCAGAGGATACGTTCATTAGAGTTACCAGCCTCAGAAATCTGCAATTAACTGCACCCAAGATTGCAGCCCAAATAAATGCTTCAGAGTTCAAGTAACAGATATATCTCAACTAGAAGTCGACCGATTATGATTTTTCAATGCAGATACCTATTATTGGAGGACAAAAAAAAAGCAGATACCGATTAAATCGGCCTATATACAGTGGGGCAAAAAAAGTATTTAGTCAGCCACCAATTGTGCAAGTTCTCCCACTTAAAAAGATGAGAGAGGCCTGTAATTTTCATCATAGGTACACTTCAACTATGACAGACAAAATGAGAAGAAAAAAATCCAGAAAATCACATTCTAGGATTTTTTATGAATTTATTTGCAAATTATGGTGGAAAATAAGTATTTGGTCACCTACAAACAAGCAAGATTTCTGGCTCTCACAGACCTGTAACTTCTTCTTTAAGAGGCTCCTCTGTCCTCCACTCGTTACCTGTATTAATGGCACCTGTTTGAACTTGTTATCAGTATAAAAGACACCTGTCCACAACCTCAAACTGTCACACTCCAAACTCCACTATGGCCAAGACCAAAGAGCTGTCAAAGGACACCAGAAACAAAATTGTAGACGTGCACCAGGCTGGGAAGACTGAATCTGCAATAGGTAAGCAGCTTGGTTTGAAGAAATCAACTGTGGGAGCAATTATTAGGAAATGGAAGACATACAAGACCACTGATAATCTCCCTCGATCTGGGGCTCCACGCAAGATCTCACCCCGTGGGGTCAAAATGATCACAAGAACGGTGAGCAAAAATCCCAGAACCACATGGAAGGACCTAGTGAATGACCTGCAGAGAGCTGGGACCAAAGTAACAAAGCCTACCATCAGTAACACACTACGCCGACAGGGACTCAAATCCTGCAGTGCCAGACGTGTCCCCCTGCTTAAGCCAGTACATGTCCAGGCCCGTCTGAAGTTTGCTAGAGAGCATTTGGATGATCCAGAAGAAGATTGGGAGAATGTCATATGGTCAGATGAAACCAAAATATAACTTTTTAAAAACTAAACTCGTCATGTTTGGAGGACAAAGAATGCTGAGTTGCATCCAAAGAACACCATACCTACTGTGAAGGATGGGGGTGGAAACATCATGCTTTGGGGCTGTTTTTCTGCAAAGGGATCCGTGTAAAGGAAAGAATGAATGTATCGTGAGATTTTGAGTGAAAACCTCCTTCCATCAGCAAGGGCATTGAAGATGAAACGTGGCTGGGTCTTTCAGCATGACAATGATCCCAAACACACCGCCCGGGCAACGAAGGAGTGGCTTCGTAAGAAGCATTTCAAGGTCCTGGAGTGGCCTAGCCAGTCTCCAGATCTCAACCCCATAGAAAATCTTTGGAGTTGAAAGTCCGTGTTGCCCAGCAACAGCCCCAAAACATCACTGCTCTAGAGGAGATCTGCATGGAGGAATGGGCCAAAATACCAGCAACAGTGTGTGAAAACCTTGTGAAAACGTTTGACCTCTGTCATTGCCAACAAATGGTATATAACAAAGTATTGAGATAAACTTTTGTTATTGACCAAATACTTATTTTCCACCATAATTTGCAAATAAATTCATTAAAAATCCTACAATGTGATTTTCAGGATTTTTTTCTTCTCATTTTGTCTGTCATAGTTGAAGTGTACCTATGATGAAAATTACAGGCCTCTCTCATCTTTTTAAGTGGGAGAACTTGCACAATTGGTGGCTGACTAAATACTTTTTTGCCCCACTGTGTGTGTGTATATATATATATATATATATAACATTTTGTGGCAAAGGGGGTTGAGTGATAAATGGCAGATATGTGAGAGCAGAAATAATAAACGGGCTCTGCCCTATCACTAAAATGGCCACCCCAATCAGAACTACAGATCACAAAATGGCCAACTGCCAAAACTACAATTCCCAGAAGCAAGGGGACCCCTCAGAGGGTGGGGCCGATCCACAGATAAGGGGTCAAGACAAACCAGGAAGAGAGAAAGGGCTGGAAGGATCTGTGAACAATAGCGAAAGAGATGATATATAATCGGCTGGATTTACCGTGTATCAGCTGGACTGTTTGGACTTACCTGTTGGCGTTTGGACCTGGACCTACCGAAAACCCGATTTGTGTACCGAATCCTGCTATCCTTGACCTTGCCTGCGGCCTGGGTGGACCAGGACGGAGAAACAAACACACAGGTACTGTCCTGTTCGAAATAACTCTCATTCTGGGGTGATTTTGGTGACAGTTTCCCACTTAATTTGTGACAAACGCTCCTAATCTTGAAGAGATTTGCCACACGTGGTGCAGAATGCGGGCAGATGGACTAACCATACCGCTGGTTAGGTAGAGAGAAAAAAAAAATCAGTTGGCACTCCAAAGGGGAGTAGGTTTTTTTTGTGGCTTTGTTTGGTTAGGACAGTTTTCTGGGGAAAATGAGTATGGAGGGAGCCATGTTACAAGCGGCGGCCGCCCAACAAGAGGCAACTAGAGCTCAACAAATAGCTCATCAGGATGCAATGCGAATGTATCAGGACACGTTACAGGTCCAGCACCAACCAGCTGCTCAGAGAGGAGCAAGAGAGAAACACCGGGAGTTAAGAGAAGGCCTGAAGGAGCTAGCGAGCCAAATTGGGGCTCAGTTACCAGCTGCAAATACCCAGAGGCGGGCCAATCATTTTCTTCAAAAAATGACAAAGCAGGATGATGTGTAAGCATATCTCACCACCTTCGAAAGGACGGCAGAGAGGGAGAAGTGGCCGAAAGAAGAATGGGCAGGGCTTCTGGCACCATACCTGGCAGGGGACGCTCAAAAAGCGTATTTCGACCTGGAGTTGAAAGATGCACAGCATTACGTTAAACTAAAGGAATAGATTCTGACTAGACTGGGAGTGACCAATACCGTGAGGGCACACCGCTTCCACCAGTGGTCCTACCGACATGAACAACCCCCCCCGAACACAGACAATCGACTTGATTCACCTGGCACGGAAATGGTTGCGACCGGAGACCTGTTCATCCGCCGAGATCGTCGAGACCATCGTACTCGACCAGTTTCAGTGAGGTCTACCTCAAGAAGTTCGACGACGGGTTGGCCAGAACGAGGTACTTTCCGCCGACCATCTCGTGGGCCTGGTTGAACGGTATTGTACGGCAGGAACAGCTGAGCAGGCACAGGAGGAAAGATCCCCATTCCCCAGACCTGGGCAAACCAGTAAGACTGTCCCAACATTTGGAGGGGGAAGAGAGCAGCAGTATGCTAATCCTGGTCGTTGCAAACCTAGTGCCGCCTCATGAACTGGATACAAGTCAGAATATCAGTGTTACGTGCATTCATGGGGATATCCGTCTGTACCCCACAGCCTTAGTGAGCATACAAACCAAGGACGGTTTGCTGGATTATGAGGTCGGCGTGGTCCCAAAGATGCCATATGATGTAATACTGGGTAGATACTTTCCTAACTTCGCGAAGTTAGGCCAAAGGAACGGCATATTTAAGAAGCCTACAACCCTGACCAAGCAGGAAGAGCATGTAGCCTTCAACCAAAGCCAAGAAAAGAGTTCTCCCAGGGGCCAACCTCACAGGTGCTAGTAGGGGAGGATGAGGAAGAAGTGGCAGACCTCGTTGATAATGAGCAGCCCGGTACTAGTGGGGCTGGGGTCGATCTGAATCCAGAGGACGACTATCTAGAACCAGCAGACCTGGCAGGGTCCCTGACTAATTTCGTGATGACCCAAAACCAGGATCCAACCCTGCAGCAAGCCAGAGGAGATGTGCAGGTCGTAGATGATACTCCCATAAATGGAATGATGCCTAATAGTTTTCCCCACTTCATCATGAAAAAGGGTTTGGTGTACAGAGTCTCAAAAATAGGGGTTGATGTGGTGGAACAGTTGTTGGATCTAGCTCATGGGCACATGAGCTAGCTCATGGGCACATTCTGGGTGGACACCTTGGTATGAATAAAACCGGATTGTAAGGAGGTTTTACTGGCCAGGAATTCAGGCTGAAGTGGCTCGGCATTGGGGAGAGTGCCCGGAGTGCCAGTTAACAGCTCCCCAACCAGCTGTTAGTGCCACTCCCCATAATCGAAAAGCCATTTGAGAGGATAGCGATGGATATAGTGGGCTGATAAAATAATTTATAAGGTTACAGATAATGATTAAATAATTCTACCCGGAAACATAACCATTAGGGAGTATAGGTTATGGAGCATATATAAGGAATAATAAAAATATTAAACATAAGTCCTACTGGGGAAGAGAGGAATGTGCCTAAAGAAAACACAGACGACAATTAAACTGTGTTTGAACCGACCAGAACACTGAGAAATTACGATAGGACAGTGAGTACCCCTCCATGTTTCCCTAATCGGGGGGGGGGGGTGGAACTGGCAGCTGGGTAGTGAAAAACTGTGGTGAGAATTCTGGAGAAGAAGATAGCTCTCCTAATGTTAGTGTGCATGTGTGTGCGTAAGTGAGAAGAATGGTATAAAAGGAATGTCTTTGTATATTAACTGCAGAGCTCTGGGAATTCTGTCTGATTCATTTAAACCAGAACTTCACAAATTCTGCAGACACATTAGAATAATTGAAATTTATGAACATTGATAACAAAATTCAATATCATGGGCCCACTACCCAAATTCACCAGATAGTACCAATACATTCTGGTCATTCTAGATTATGCCACTCAGAAGTCATTCCCCTTCGGACGATGGCTTCCAAAAATATCGCCAAGGAATTAGTGCTCCTGTTCACCAGGGTAGGGGTTCCAAAGGAGATCCTTACTGACCAGGGGTCCCCCTTTATGTCCCGCCTTATGGCGGACCTTTGTAAATTGTGGCAGGTGAAACAGTTGAGGACATCGGTTTACCATCCTCAGACGGACGGGCTGGTTGAGAGATTCAACCGTACTCTGAAGTCAATGCTCAGGAAGGTAATCGATAAGGATGGGAAAAACTGATATTACATGTTGCCGTATCTGATGTTAGAGAGGTTCCTCAAGCCTCGCTGGGGTTTTTCCCCTTTTAGCTGGTATATGGGAGGCACCCCCGGGGAATCTTAGACATCGCCCAGGAAACCTGGGCGCACCAATCCACCATGTGTACTAGTGTCATAGAGCATGTCACGGCAATGCAAGACAGGATAGCCACAGTCATGCCAATCGTCAGAGAGCACATGAGACAAGCACAAGAGCACCAGCGGCACACTTATAACCGGCAGGCTACCCTGAGGGAATTTCAACCAGGAGATAAGGTGTTAGTGCTGATCCCCACAGTAGAGTGCAAACTACTAGCCACATGGAAAGGACCATATGACGTACTGGAAAGAAAAGGAGAAGTTAATTATTGGATCCGACAGCCGATGGCTCCAGGAACAGATCTATCACATAAACCTGTTAAAAGCATGGAGAGAGAGAGAAACACTCATGGTCACGTACCCCACACACAGTCAGAAGACATCCGAAGTAAATATTTCACCTACTCTGTCCCCAGCACAAGTACAGGAAATAAAGACCCTGATCCAGAAAAACAGAGATGTGTTTTCAGAGGTACCCGGACAAACTGAGGTTACGGCTCATGATATCGTTTCCCTACCAGGGAGAAAAGTGAGCATGAGGCCATATCGGGTACCTGAAGCTCGACAGGCCGCGATTAGAGCAGAGACGGAGAAAATGTTGGCAGCTGGAGTGATCGAAGAGTCAAATAGTGAGTGGTCTAGCACAATTGTGATGGTCTCCAAACCCCAATGGGTCTTTGCGGTTCAACTTTCGGATGGTAAATGAAATCTCCAAGTTTGATGCCTACCCCATGCCCGAGTATATGAACTACTGGAGAAGCTCGGTACATTACGACCCTGGACGTAACCAAAGGGTACTGGCAAATTCCTCTGACCCCCAGAGCCAAAGAAAAGACAGCCTTTGCAACCCCTGATGGTTTGTTTCAATACACCGTCATGCCTTACATGGGGCCCCAGCCACCATTCAACGGCTCAATGGACAAGGTCCTAAAACCGCACCATGCGTACGCCGCAGCTTATTTAGATGACGTGGGGATCTACCGTCCAGATTGGAAATCACACTTACCGCGGGTACAGGCAGTGTTAGACACCCTTAGAAAGGCAGGGCTCACGGCGAACCCTGCCAAGTGTTACGTGGGTTTAGAGGAAACAGAGTATCTGGGATACACCGTGGGAAGAGGGTTAATCAAACCACAGCGTAAGGTGGAGGCAATTAGAGAATGGCCCGAAACCAGTAAATAAGAAGCAGGTTCGAGCCTTCCTAGGGCTGACCGGTTACTACCAGAAATTCATCCCAAGTTATGCCACAGTGGCCGCCCCACTCACCGACATGACTAGAGCCAGAGGGCCAAACATGGTCAAATGGGATGAAAGGGCCACCAAAGCATTTAGGACATAACAGGACTCTGCTGTAATCCAGTGCTGGTGGTACCAAACCTTGAGAGAGTTTGTGGTTCAGACGGATGCCTCAGAGGTCAGCTTGGGAGCAGTGCTATCCCAAGAGGTCGAAGGGGTGGAGCACCCCATCCTGTTTTTAAGCTGGAAGCTGGAACCATGGGAGACCAACTACTCAGTTGTTGAGAAAGAAGAGATTGAAGCGATTGAAGAGTTACATTACAACAATACTGAATGAACAATGAACACATTTTAACTACAAAACTACAATTTGGTTTAAATAATGCAAAAACAGTGTTGGAGAAGTAAAAGTGCAATATGTGCCATGTAGAAAAGCTAACGTTTAAGTTCCTTGCTCAGAACATATGAAAGCTGGTGGTTCAATATTCCCAGTTCTCCAATATTCCCAGTTAAGAAGTTTTAGGTTGTAGTTATTATATGATGCGTTCACTATTTCTCTCTATACCATTTGTATTTCATATACCTTTGACTATTGGATGTTCTTATAGGCACTTTAGTATTGCCAGTCTAATCTCGGTAGTTGATAGGCTTGAAGTCATAAACAGCGCTGTATGTCAAGCATTGTTAAGAGCTGCTGGCAAATGCAGTAGTGCTGTTTGAATGAATGCTTATGAGCCTGCTGCTGCCTACCACCGCTCAGTTAGACTGCTCTATGAAATCATAGATTTAATTATAATAAACACAGAAATACGAGCCTTTGGTCATTAATATTGTCAAATCCGGAAACTATCATTTAGAAAACAAAACGTTTATTCTTTCAGTGAAATACGGAACTGTTCCTTATTTTATCGAACGGGTGGCAACCCCAAGTCTAAATATTGCTGTTACATTGCACAACCTTCAATGTTTGTCATAATTACATAAAATTCTGGCAAATTAATTATGGTCTTTGTTAGAAAGAAATGGTCTTCACACAGTTCGCAACGAGCCAGGCAGCCCAAACTGTTGCATATACCCTGACTCTGCTTGCACTGAATGCAAGAGAAGTGAAACAATTTCCCTCGTTAACATTGCCTGCTAACATGAATTTCTTTGAACTAAATATGCAGGTTTAAAGAATACACTGCTCAAAAAAATAAAGGGAACACTAAAATAACACATCCTAGATCTGAATGATTTAAATATTCTTATTAAATACTTTTTTCTTTACATAGTTGAAGGTGCTGACAACAAAATCACACAAAAATGATCAATGGAAATCAAATTTATCAACCCATGGAGGTCTGGATTTGGAGTCACACTCAAAATTAAAGTGGAAAACCATACTACAGGCTGATCCAACTTTGTGTAATGTCCTTAAAACAAGTCAAAATGAGGCTCAGTAGTGTGTGTGGCCTCCACGTGCCTGTATGACCTCCCTACAACGCCTGGGCATGTTCCTGATGAGGTGGCGGATGGTCTCCTGAGGGATCTCCTCCCAGACCTGGACTAAAGCATCTGCCAACTCCTGGACAGTCTGTGGTGCAACGTAGCGTTGGTGGATGGAGCGAGACATGATGTCCCAGATGTGCTCAATTGGATTCAGGTCTGGGGAACGGGCGGTCCATAGCATCAATGCCTTCCTCTTGCAGGAACTGCTGACACACTCCAGCCACATGAGGTCTAGCATTGTCTTGCATTAGGAGGAACCCAGGGCCTACCGCACTAGCATATGGTCTCACAAGGAGTCTGAGGATCTCATCTCGGTACCTAATGGCAGTCAGGCTACCTCTGGCGAGCACATGGAGGGCTGTGCGGCCCCCCAAAGAAATGCCACCCCACACCATGACTGACCCACCGCCAAACCGGTCATGCTGGAGGATGTTGCAGGCAGCAGAACGTTCTCCACGGCGTCTCCAGACTCTGTCACATGTGCTCAGTGTGAACCTGCTTTAATCTGTGAAGAGCACAGGGCGCCAGTGGCGAATTTGCCAATCTTGGTGTTCTCTGGCAAATGCCAAACGTCCTGCACGGTGTTGGGCTGTAAGCACAACCCCCACCTGTGGACGTCGGGCCCTCATACCACCCTCATGGAGTCTGTTTCTGACCGTTTGAGCAGACACATGCACATTTGTGGCCTGCTGGAGGTCATTTTGCAGGGCTCTGGCAGTGCTCCTCCTGCTCCTCCTTGCACAAAGGCGGAGGTAGCGGTCCTGCTGCTGGGTTGTTGCCCTCCTACGGCCTCCTCCACGTCTCCTGATGTACTGGCCTGTCTCCTGGTAGCGCCTCCATGCTCTGGACACTACGCTGACAGACACAGCAAACCTTCTTGCCACAGCTCGCATTGATGTGCCATCCTGGATGAGCTGCACTACCTGAGCCACTTGTGTGGGTTGTA
Source organism: Salvelinus alpinus (assembly GCF_045679555.1). Taxonomy (NCBI): domain Eukaryota; kingdom Metazoa; phylum Chordata; class Actinopteri; order Salmoniformes; family Salmonidae; genus Salvelinus; species Salvelinus alpinus. Next base: position 35,932,639 of record NC_092099.1, on the reverse strand, counting down.
GACTCCGTCTCATGCTACCACTAGAGTGAAAGCACCGCCAGCATTCAAAAGTGACCAAAACATCAGCCAGGAAGCATAGGAAATGAGAAGTGGTCTGTGGTCACCACCTGCAGAACCACTCCTTTATTGGGGGTGTCTTGCTAATTGCCTATAATTTCCACCTGTTGTCTATTCCATTTGCACAACAGCATGTGAAATTTATTGTCAATCAGTGTTGCTTCCTAAGTAGACAGTTTGATTTCACAAAAGTGTGATTGACTTGGAGTTACATTGTGTTGTTTAAGTGTTCCCTTTATTTTTTTGAGCAGTGTATATACTTCTGTGTATTGATTTTAAGAAAGGCATTGATGTTTATGGTTAGGTACATTTGTCCAACGATTGTGCGATTTTGTTAAATCTTTACTCGTTTGGCGAAGTTGAAGTAGGCTGTGATTCGATAATAAATTAACAGGCACGGCATTGATTATATGCAACGCAGGACAAGCTAGTCAACCTAGTAATATCAACCATGTGTAGTTAACTATTAATTATGTGAAGATTGATTGTTTTTTATAAGTTCAGTTTAATGCTAGCTAGAAACTTACCGTGGCTCCTTGTAGCCACCAGGTCCTTTTGATGCTGCACTGGTGGCAGGTGGTCAGCCTGCCACGCAGTTTCCTCGTGGATTGCAATGTAATCGGTGTCCAAAAAGGCCGATTACCGATTGTTATGAAAACTTGAAACAGCCCCAATTAAATCGGCCTAGCCGATTAAATCGGTAAACCTCTAATTTCAACATCAACTGTTCAGAGGAGACTGCGTGAATCAGGCCTTCATGGTCGAATTGCTGCAAAGAAACCACTACTAAAAGAACACCAATATGAAGAAGAGACTTGCTTGGGCCAAGAAACACGAACAATGGACATTACACCGAAGGAAATGTGTCCTTTGGTCTGGAGTCCAAATTGGAGATTTTTGGTTCCAACCGCGCCGTGTCTTTGTGAGATGCGGTGTGGGTGAACAGATAATCTCCGCATGTGTATTTCCCACTGTAAACCATGGAGGAAGAGGTGTAATCGTGTGGGGTGCTTTGCTGGTGCCACTGTCAGTGATTTCTTTAGAATTCAAGGCACACTTAACCAGCATGACTACCACAGCATTCTGCAGCAATAAGCCATCCCATCTGGTTTGGGCTTAGTGGGACTACCATTTGTTTTTCAACAGGACAATGACCCAACACACCTCCAGGCTGTGTAAGGGCTATTTGACTAAGAAGGAGAGTGATGGAGTGCTGCACCAGACGACATGGCCTCCACAATCACCCAACCTCAACCCAATTGAGATAATTTGGGATGAGTCGGACCGCAGAGTGAAGGAAAAGCAGCCAACAAGTGCTCAACATATGTGGGAACTCCTTCAAGACTGTTGGAAAAGCATTCCAGGTGAAGCTGGTTGAGAGAATGCCAAGAGTGTGCAAAGCTGTCATCAAGGCAAAGGGTGGCTACTTTGAAGAATTTCAAATATATTTTGATTTGTTACTACATAATTCCATTTGTGTTATTTCTTAGTTTTGATGTCTTCACTATTATTATACAACATAGAAAATAGTAAAAATAAAGAAAAACACTTGAATGAGTAGGTGTTCTAAAACTTTTGACCGGTAGTGTATATCTATAGGGCAGGCTACTTACTGGGTTTTTATCCGGGTGCATGATCAGAGCTAGCTTTTTGAAGGCTTGTCGTATCTCTCTGGTTGTGGCTTCTCTGGACACCTTCAATAACTTATAGTAATCCTCATCAGAGGACACAGAAGCTACCAGACAACTGAAGACAATCAGTGATCCCAGCAACATTCTGCTCCAAGGCATCTGCTGATTCTGAACTTGACAAGCTTGTCGTGGTTTTGCTGGCGGTAGAGATTCCATTGCCACAGGTCTCAGTAAACACAGTGTTTCAGTGCTGAATCTCTGAAGTTGGTAGTGTCACACACACCTCACGCTAGGTAGGATAAGCAACCCCAGTATGTTTTGCAGTCTGTCTATGGAGTGAAAGATCAAAATAATTCCAAAGTGATTTTTCAGAAAGTGTTCTCAACTAGAGACATGATTGCATGGTGACAAAATGTGCCAAGTTAGCAAGGTAAAACAAATGAAGCTAGCCAACTAGCTATGAACACAGATGTAACACTTATTTAAATCAGATTATTGTTTCTTTGCAGAAACGCCAGATCATAATCATAAAATCAATTACTTCTTTAAAAGCGGTTCTGTAACGCTAGCTAGCTCGATCAGTACAGAGCCCACACTATCTGCCTAACAAGTAACGTTAGCTAGCTAAGTTAACGTTATTGCAGCTACCTACCTCATCATTGAGATCCGATCTTTTCTCTGCGCATTATCTATTAAATGCACATACTCTGAAATCTTGCAAATTAACGTTACCTTGACCGAGTGAATTGTTGCCCCACTTCTTATCCGGGTTTGGGTCCGGGAGTCGCCGGGTGGTAAGTGTTGAGTTGGCTAAACTAACTGGAATCTTCACGGTGGTTGAGTGACGTAATCACGCCCGGAAACAGAGCCTCTGCCCATAACGGTTGTCACTTGTTATCACCAATGGTTACCACAGCCACAAAAACTTTCGTAAAAATTAATTTGCTTTTTGATCTTAATTTAAGGTTAGGGTTAGACATAAGGTTGAAAGTGTGGTTAACGTTACGGTTAAAGCTGGGGTTAGGTTTAAAATCACCCCATCTCTCTCTCTCTCTCCATCTCTCTCTGCATGTCTCATTGTACCCTAATAGGCGTGTATCGCTCTGATCCCCTTGTTCGACTTCACAAGCAACCTTTTCATATACAGTGTTTTTAAGCTATATGCTATACAGTGTTCCACAACAAGAAACATACTGTATAATGAGTTGCAGTCAAATGTTTGGACACACCTACTCATTCAAGGGTTTTTCTTTATTTTATTATTTTCTACATTGTATAATTATAATGAAGAAATCAAAAATAAGAAATAACACATATGGAATAATGTAGTAACCAAAAAAGTGTTAAACAAATCAAAATATAATTTATATTTGAGATTCTTCAAAGTAGCCATCCTTTGCCTTGATGACAGCTTTGCACACTCTTGGCATTCTCTCAACCAGCTTCATGAGGTAGTCACCTGGAATGCATTTCAATTAACAGGTCTGCCTTGTTAAAAGATTGCTGGATTATTTTAACGTGATCCACGTTTGGATTTCGCCACTTCTTTTAAGAGATGTACTTGCGATTCTTCACCACCAGTGATGCAGAATGCTGAAATCAAACGGAAGTACAAAGGGCGGGACTTCCGTCGCGCAAGGCGGAGAAATTTAAACGGAATACAGGAAGTGAAAAATGTTCCCTCTTTTTTTTTGCTTAGTGCCAGCTTAATCCTTTCGTTGTTCAGAAATATCACGTTCTAAGCACAAATAGGGTCCTCTCACCATGGAAAGGGTGGGTTTACTAGTGACGTCTCACATTAAACCATTCGGCATACTTCGCTAGTGTTATGTTGACCGGAGGTACATAAATACAGATATGCCTGTAGTCAGTCCACACTGGTATAGTGCGGTAGGCAGCTAAATACTTCGGCTCGAACGCCGAACGAATATCTTCTCATTTCTAACCTTACTGGCTCTAGAATTAATATTGACTGACAGAAGTAGTACCGTTTGGCCTAACGGACTAAATCTGGAATTTATCACTGATTGCTATCGACACAGGACCGGAGGCGCTATCAAAATAGCTTGTTCCAATGGGAACACACACACAACCAATTTGTTTGTATACAAAGCAGTCTGTTTGTACAATTCTGTTTGCACAATTGATTTATAGAATTCCACAGCAAAGTCTAATTCTATCTTAGATTCCTTACACGGGGACGTCATATATGTCGTGTCTTTACTATCATTAAATTGAAGACTTCGTTTTTTCAAAGATTCCTGTAATTAGTATTACGCGATTAAATTGAATAATCATGTAACTGTAATTAACTAGGAAGTCGGGGCACCAAGGAAATTATTCAGATTACAAAGTTATAATTTCCCAATATAACCTTTCAGATATTTTCATATCTGATCAATAGTCTTCTGATTAATTAATTATTTATTTATTTTACCTCACGTTAGTCTCATTCCAAACGTCGTAAATTGTTGGTTATCTGCACGAACCCAGTCTTCACTATGAGTCATCCATACATAAATTATCTTAAATCATTTATTTATTACTAACTAAGTAATTCACAGAAATGCATAAACAAACAAAAAGTAAATAATGGTTACAAGAAATGATAGGGGAATGTGCCCTAGTGGGCTAAACCGGCATGGCGGCTTGTTAGACCAAAGGGAAGTGGGGGTCGACTGAGAAGTCACTACAGAGTTAATAATTATAACAATTGAAATGCTAATCCTTTGCACATGAACGCTCACTCATTCGGGAACAATTGCAATCAATATATATATTTACGCTCAGTGTGTCGTCTTGATCGCTGTTGAAAAGTTAGTTTCTGTTGGAGAGTTTCCGTCCTCTCTCTCTCTCGCTCTGTCATAGGTTAGAGTGGATAGTTCAGAGTGACATTCATTCGTGTTGTTGTAGAATGGATGTTTCGGTGGTTGTCGTTCTTCGCGTTCAATGATACCGAATTCCTAGCTGCAGACTAGTAATTCATATCAAAGACTTGTTATTATTCTGTCGGTATCGATAGTCAAAGAGTTTAACCACGTGGTATGGTTAAAAGATTCAGCAATGGTCTGCAACCTTCAGCCATCTCGTAATTGAGGTAAGCTCAGTCTGGTGATAGAAAACCCGAGTGGGGGTTTTATTCGGAAGGGCCGAGAAAGGGCTGTCCCAGGATGCCTGACCCTAACTGGGCTCAGGGGCAGTCATCTGATTTAGTTCAAATCAAAAGGGAATTGGGTTTTCCTTCATTAAACAGTCCAAAAGTATATTACTCAATTTTACAAACAGTATCATACTCACTCATTCATCTTATACAACAATTAGATGTAAACCTCATATCTGAGGCTATTATATAAACAGCATTATGGTAATGTGGCCACACCGTCTCCCATGAGCTTCCCCAAGTTGTAACAAACGGACCAGTTCGTAGCTGGATTCTTCACCGATCTTTTATACTTTCTCCGGAACATGAAATTTGTTCGTACCTCAAGTTCTGTGAGGTGGAAGAAATCCCTTTGTTCTCTATGAAAATGTACCCTCTGCCTCTTATACTGTTGTGGCCATGTGGCAGGGTCTCCTCCTCAGGAATTTACGACCTCTCTCTGACCACAGCAGCGTAGTTGTAGGGGGCAGGGAGAGGCAGGGAGAGGCTTGCTGTAACCAAATAGGCCAACGTCATGACACATCCTTCACTCATGCTGCCAAACATACCCTTGTAAAACTGACCATCCTACCGATCCTAGACTTTGTCGATGTCATTTACAAAATAGCCTCCAATACCCTACTCAATAAATTGGATGCAGTCTATCACAGTGCCATCCGTTTTGTCACCAAAGCCCCATATACTACCCACAACTGCGACCTGTACGCTCTCGTTGGCTGGCCCTCGCTTCATACTCGTCGCCAAACCCACTGGCTCCAGGTCATCTACAAGACCCTGCTAGGTAAAGTCCCCCCTTATCTCAGCTCGCTGGACACCATAGCAGCACCCACCTGTAGCACGCGCTCCAGCAGGTATATCTCTCTGGTCACCCCCAAAACCAATTCTTCCTTTGGCCGTCTCTCCTTCCAGTTTTCTGCTGCCAATGAAGGGAATGAACTACAAAAATCTCTGAAACTGGACACACTTATCTCCCTCACTAGCTTTAAGCACCAGCTGTCAGAGCAGCTCACAGATTACTGCACCTGTACATAGCCCATCTATAATTTAGCCCAAACAACTACCTCTCCCCCTACTGTATTTAATTATTTTGCTCCTTTGCACCACATTATTTCTATCTCTACATTGCACATTCTTCCACTGCAAATCTACCATTCCAGTGTTTTACTTGCTATATTGTATTTACTTTGCCACCATGGCCTTTTTTTTGCCTTTACCTCCCTTATCTCACCTCATTTGCTCACATTGTATATAGACTTATTTTTCTACTGTATTATTGACTGTATGTTTGTTTTACTCCATGTGTAACTCTGTGTTGTTGTATGTGTCGAACTGCTTTGCTTTATCTTGGCCAGGTCGCAATTGTAAATGAGAACTTGTTCTCAACTTGCCTACCTGGTTAAATAAATGTGAAATAAAAAAAATAAAAAAAATGTTTTGATAAAATATTGAACTTCGCCTTTACTACTAAAAACTAAACATGAAGAAATGGCAAAAAATACAGTAAAAAAAAATCATAAGGAATAAGGTTTTGAAATGTCTGTCCTATATCTAGGAGATATAGGAAAGCTCAGGAAATATTTTTTTTTCTATAGACAAATATTTAACCTCTTGTATTTGAAAGCACAAAACTACCTCTATACTTCCATTCATTTGTATGGGTTACCTTCAGATGAGTCGTGACAATTGTGGGGGTCCTAGAGCAAAACAGAGTACATCATCGTGTCCGTGAGTCTCATCTTTCCATAGAGTGGTCATATTGATAAGGCCAAACCGTTCGGACTCTATAGACATTTTTGTGAGAAGACTGTGATCACATTGGATTACAGTAAAGCAGGTTACCAGTCACAGCCAGTCCTACCTGTATGTAAGCTAGCCATAACAAAAGAGCTAGCACGCAACCAACTTCTGCAAACCCCCACACCTTTTCTGGGAAGTGTCTGGGAAGTTTCAGGACTGTGTTTAATAAATCATATAAGGTATTTGTTAATAGTCAGCTCACCATTTAGAAAACATTTAATATTAACTGTCGGTAAGCTGTTCATAAATACTTTGGCCTATTAATAAATAACTGCATTCATTAATATCAGTTTAAACACTTATAGCTTATCTCATTGGAAGATTAACAAATCTGAAAAACAATTCTTTCAACAATTTTTTTAAGTAGACAAACAAAGACAAATCAAATACATTGTATAAAATGTACTAGGCACTTTTTATTAAAGCTCTCTCACAGATGTGGTGTGTATGTACATGATGGTGGTAAATTGTGTGTGTGGTGTGTGTGTCTGTGTGTGTATGTGCGTGTGTGCATGTGTGTGTGTTTGAGTTGCTCTGCTAATATGGTCAGAATTAATACACTCTTAACTGTGCATTTTCCATCGGCAGGACGATCAATCATCATCCCGCCAAAAATAAATCTCACCCCAGAGGATCAATCTTCCAAAGTCTGATTCAATAAATGTTCATGAAAATGTGTTGTGAGAGGCAGATACAACATTTATACTCTCCATGGTATCAGAAGTCCTTTCATTCAACATATTTCCTCCTTATGTCTATCACTGTCCTCTCCAAAGTCCATCAATCCCATCACAAGTTCAACAGGATGTTCTTCTCTGGGCACCTCGTCTTTCTTCACACGGGGGTACGCCACGTACGCAATCATACAGCTTCCCATCAGAGTCTGTTGCATGCAGGACAAGGACAGGTAAAACAAAATAGGTTTGTTAGTGCTGGGCTGGAGCAAATGTCTCCACAAACCTGCCTAACAGGGGAGGCTTGGTTATTAATGACACCATAGTTGCTTGTGTTTCATGGTAACATGGCCTATTCAGTGCCTCGTATTAATCTTCCTCTCTCTGCTTCCTCTGTCATGGAAAATGCAGTGCTTGCATACTGCAGCTGTGGCATGTGGGATGTGCTACAGTACCTTGCTACATTTGCTACTGATTTTACTTGTGGTCAGGTGGGGAGTGGGAAACAAGCAATGCAACATTCATGTGTGTGTGGGTTTAAGTGTGGGCCTGGGGGTTTGTGGGGAGACATGCTGTATGTGCATTACTGTCTGTATCTGGTGTAGGAATGTATGTTTATGTCTCATTGTACCTGTGCTTGTGTGGAGAAGCGGGAACATCCTCCTGAGCGACAGCATGATGCCGATCTTGAAGCAATGTAAATAACAACACTAACCGTAAACACCAATACCAGACTAGTCAGTAGTACCCCAATAGGGAACAGATAGTTCGGATCTGTACAGAAAAAAGAGAGGAGATAGCATTTATAATACATAATGTCAAGTTGACTGGCTTTATTCTTCAACCATTTTTGTTCAAAAGTGGTGAGGTTGCAGATGTTATAATACGCTATCAAAACAAGGGTAAAGAGACAGGATAATATGTGTGTGATCTCTTTTGAAACATTTTTATGTTATCTTCCAGACAGTGTTGTCTAACCTGTAGGCTGTAGTGTGAAGGAGGCTGAAGGACTGCCTCTGTCGCTGGAAACCTTACATGTGTAATTTATGTAAAAGTCTTCCTCTTCCACCATCAAGAAATTCAAATTACGCTCCAACCATACACCCTCCTTCTCTTCAGACAAGTTCCCCCTTGTGAACACACAATCAAACCATCATGGCCACAGTTAAGATAACATATACTGTTATTGGCGCAGGAGGGGATGGCTGACGTTTTACGGGCTCCTAACCAACTGTGCTACTTTGTGTGTTTTTTTGCATTGTTTGTAACTTATTTTGTACATTGGTCTCTTATGACCTAAAAGAGCTTCTGGATATCAGAAGAGCGATTACTCACCTCGAACTGGACAAAGATTCTTTCTTTAATGAGTCTTCTGCAAAGGATATACTGTTTCTCCGAGACCAGGCCCAAATCCCCTTCATTTGCTCGAAGAAAAGACGGCGGTACAGGGGGTGGAGATCGGGGTGCCTTGTGAGAATGTGAGTGAGTAACCTGCCTCTACTATCCGTTCTATTGGCCAACATGCAATCACTGGAGAATAATCTGGATGAGCTCCGTTCGAGACTATCCTACCAACGGGACATTAAAAACTGTAATATCTTATGTTTCACCGAGTCGTAGCTGGACGACGACAAGGATAATATTCAGTTGGCTGGGTTTTCCGTACATCCACAGGACAGAACCTCTACGTCCGGTAAGACGAGCGGTGGTGGTGTGTGTCTATTTGTCAATAACTGTAACGGTCCTGACCTGTTTTATGTTGTTTTTGTATGTGTTTAGGTCAGGGCATGTGTTTTGGGTGGGCAGTCTATGTTATCTGTTTCTATGTTGGTTGTGGTTGCCTGGTATGGCTCTTAATTAGAGGCAGGTGTTTTGCGTTCTCCTCTAATTAAGAGTCATATTTAGGTAGGGTGTTCTCACTGTTTGTTTGTGGGTGATTGTCTCCTGTGTCGTCGAATGTATGTACCATACGGGACTGTTTGGCTGTTCGTTTATTTTGATGTCGTCTGTTTCCTGTCCGTGAGTTTACGTTTAGTTATGTAAGTTTATGTTCAGGTTTCGTCAACGTCGTTTTCTTGTTTTGTATATTTGAAAGTGTTTTGTTTCGTGTTGCCATCGTCGTGTTAAATAAAAAGATGGCTTATTTCCCGAAAGCTGCATTTTGGTCTGATGATCCTTCTCTCCTCTCCTCGTCCGAGGATGAGGAGAGAGACAGCCCTTACAGAATCACCCACCACGCTAAGACCAAGCGGCAAGGGAATGCTCAACAGAGCAACAAGGACTCCTGGACTTGGGAGGAGATCCTGGATGGTAGAGGACCTTGGGCTCAGCCAGGGGAATATCGCCGTCCCAAGGAGGAGTTGGAAGCAGCGAAGGCTGAGAGGCGCTGGTATGAGGAGGCAGCGCGTCGACGCGGTTGGGAGCCCGTGAGTCAGACCCAAAAATTTCTTGGGGGGGGGCACACGAGGAGTGTGGCAAAGCCGGGTAGGATACCCGAGCCAACTCCCCGTGCTTACCGTGGAGGTAGAAGGCGTCGTACTGGTAAGACACCGTGTTATGCGGTAAAGCGCACGGTGTCCCCAGTACGCGTGCTTAGCCCAGTGCGGGCTATTCCACCTTGCCGCACTGGGAGGGCTAAGTTGGGCATCGAGCCGAGTGCCATGAAGCCGGCCCAACGTATCTGGTCTCCAGTACGTCTCCTCGGGCCGGCGTACATGGCACCAGCCTTACAGGTGGTGTCCCCGGTTCGCCTGCATAGCCCAGTGCGGGCTATTCCACCTCGCCGCACTGGCAGGGCTACGGGGACCATTCAACCTGGTAAGGTTGGGGAGGCTCGGTGCTCAAGAGCACGTGTCCTCCTTCACGGTCCGGTATACCCGGTGCCACCTCCATGTACCAGTCCTCCGGTGGCAGCCCCCCGTACCAGGCTGTCTCTCCGGGTTCTCTCTCCAGCTGTTTCCTCCTCTCCAGCGCAGCCAGTGCCTAGACCACGCACCAGGCTGTCTCTCCTTCTCCTCCCTACAGAGCCGTCCTGCCATGACCAGCCAGAGCCGTCCTGCCATGATCAGCCAGAGCCGTCCTGCCATGACCAGCCAGAGCCGTCCTGCCATGACCTGCCAGAGCCGTCCTGCCATGACCTGCCAGAGCCGTCCTGCCATGACCTGCCAGAGCCGTCCTGCTATGACCTGCCAGAGCCGTCCAGCCAGGACCTGCCAGAGCCGTCCAGCCAGGACCTGCCAGAGCCGTCCAGCCAGGATCTGCCAGAGCCGTCCAGCCAGGACCTGCCAGAGCCGTCCAGCCGGGACCTGCCAGAGCCGTCCAGCCGGGACCTGCCAGAGCCGTCCAGCCGGGACCTGCCAGAGCCGTCCAGCCGGGACCTGCCAGAGCCGTCCAGCCGGGACCTGCCAGAGTCTTTCAGCCGGGACCTGCCAGAGTCCCTCAGCCGGGACCTGCCAGAGTCCCTCAGCCGGGACCTGCCAGAGTCCCTCAGCCGGGACCTGCCAGAGTCCCTCAGCCGGGACCTGCCAGAGTCCCTCAGCCGGGACCTGCCAGAGTCCCTCAGCCGGGATCTGCCAGAGTCCCTCAGCCGGGATCTGCCAGAGTCCCTCAGCCGGGATCTGCCAGAGTCCCTCAGCCGGGACCTGCTCCTTGTCCCGGTGCTGCCCCTTGTCCCGGTGCTGCCCCTTGTCCCGGTGCTGCCCCTTGTCCCGGTGCTGCCCCTTGTCCCGGTGCTGCCCCTTGTCCCGGTGCTGCCCCTTGTCCCGGTGCTGCCCCTTGTCCCGGTGCTGCCCCTTGTCCCGGTGCTGCCCCTTGTCCCGGTGCTGCCCCTTCTCCCGGTGCTGGCCGTTCATTTAGGGGATGTTAGTTTTAGGGTGGTCATTGGGAGGGGAAGAGAGAAGCGGGGAGTGACTATGGTGGTGTGGGGACAGCGTCCAGAGCCGGAGCCACCACCGTGGTCAACTGCCCACCCAGACCCTCCCCTGGACTTTGTGCTGGTGCGCCCGGCGTTCGCACCTTGAGGGGGGGGTTCTGTAACGGTCCTGACCTGTTTTATGTTGTTTTTGTATGTGTTTAGGTCAGGGCATGTGTTTTGGGTGGGCAGTCTATGTTATCTGTTTCTATGTTGGTTGTGGTTGCCTGGTATGGCTCTTAATTAGAGGCAGGTGTTTTGCGTTCTCCTCTAATTAAGAGTCATATTTAGGTAGGGTGTTCTCACTGTTTGTTTGTGGGTGATTGTCTCCTGTGTCGTCGAATGTATGTACCATACGGGACTGTTTGGCTGTTCGTTTATTTTGATGTCGTCTGTTTCCTGTCCGTGAGTTTACGTTTAGTTATGTAAGTTTATGTTCAGGTTTCGTCAACGTCGTTTTCTTGTTTTGTATATTTGAAAGTGTTTTGTTTCGTGTTGCCATCGTCGTGTTAAATAAAAAGATGGCTTATTTCCCGAAAGCTGCATTTTGGTCTGATGATCCTTCTCTCCTCTCCTCGTCCGAGGATGAGGAGAGAGACAGCCCTTACAATAACAGCTGGTGTGTGATGTCTAATATTAAGGAAGTCTTAAGGTATTGCTCGCCTGAGGCAGAGTACCTCATGATAAGCTGTAGACCACACTATCTACCAAGTGAGTTTTCATCTATATTTTTTGTAGCCATCTACTTACCACCACAAACTGATGCTGGCACTAAGACCGCACTCAACGAGCTGTATAAGGCCATAAGCAAACAAGAAAATGCTAATCCAGAAACGGCTCTCCTAGTGGCCGGAGACTTTAATGCAGGCAAACTTAAATCCGTTTTGCCTAATTTCTACCATCATTCACTAACATTTACAACCTCTCCCTGACCAAGTCTGTAATACCTACATGTTTCAAGCAGACAACCACAGTCCCTGTGCCCAAGGAAGGGAAGGTAACCTGCCTAAATGATTACCGCCCCGTAGCACTCACGTTGGTAGCCATGTAGTGCTGGTCATGGCTCACATCAACAACATCATCCCGGAAACACTAGACCCACTCCAATTCGCATACCGCCCCAACAGATCCACAGATGACGCTATCTCAATCACACTCCACACTGCCCTTTCCCACCTGGACAAAAGGAACACCTATGTGAGAATGCTGTTCAACACAATAGTGTCCACAAAGCTTATTACTAAGCTAAGGACCCTGGGACTAAACACCTTCATCTGCAACTGGATCCTGGACTTCCTGATGGGCCGCCCCCAGGTGGTAAGGGTAGGCAACAACACATCTGCCGCGCTGATTCTCAACACTGGGGCCCCTCAGGGGTGCGTGCTTAGTCCCCTCCTGTACTCCCTGTTCACCCACGACTGCGTGGCCATGCATGCCTCCAACTCAATCATCAAGTTTGCAGACGACACTACAGTGGTAGGCTTGATTACCAACAACGACGAGACGGCCTACAGGGAGGAGGTGAGGGCCCTCGGAGTGTGGTGTCAGGATAATAACCTCACACTCAACGTCAACAAAACAAAGGAGATGATCATGGACTTCAGGAAACAGCAGAGGGAGCACCCCCCTATCCACATCGACAGGACAGTAGTGGAGAGGGTAGAAAGTTTTAAGTTGCTCGGTGTACACATCATGGACAAACTGAAATGGTCCACCCACACAGACAGCGTGGTGAAGAAGGCGCAGCAGCGCCTCTTCAACCTCAGGAGGCTGAAGAAATTTGGCTTGTCACCAAAAACACTCACAAACTTTTACAGATGCACAATCGAGAGCATCCTGTCGGGCTGTATCACCGCCTGGTACGGCAACTGCTCCGCCCATAACCGTAAGGCTCTCCAGAGGGTAGTGAGGTCTGCACAACGCATCACCGGGGGCAAACTACCTGCCCTCCAGGACACCTACACCACCCGATGTCACAGGAAGGCCAAAAAGATCGAGGACAACAACCACCCGAGCCACTGCCTGTCACCCCGGCGCCGGATGAATGACCTACACACGATCCAACACCATCATTAAGTTTGGTGATGACACAACAGTGGTAGGCATGATCACCGACAATGATGAGATCGCCCATAGAGAGGAGGTCAGAGACCTGGCAGTGTAGTGCCAGGACAACAACATCTCCCTCAATATGAGCAAGACAAAGGAGCTGATCGTGGACTACAGGAAAAGGAGGGCCGAACAGGCCCCCACTAATATTGAAGGGGCTGTAGTGGAGCGGTTTGAGAATTTCAAGTTCCTTGGTGTCCACATCACCAACAAACTATCACGGTTCAAACACACCAAGACAGTCATGAAGAGGACACGACAACAGCTTTTGCACCTCAGGAGACTGAAAAGAATTGTCATGGGTCCCCAGATCCTCAAAAAGTCCTACAGCTGCACTAGCGAGAGCATCCTGACCGGTTGATTCACCGCCTGGTATGGCAACTGTGGTTAACTGAGAGGAGTCTTTTGAAGCTCGGGCTGGCAGCTGATTAAGTGATGGCTTGGTGATTTAAAAAAACCTACAGCTGGCATTCCATAGATCAGATGTGGTGGGTGTCACCGAGATAGAGATAGCCTGGAGGAACAGAACAAAGGCCTCAGTATTCCTAATCTGGCATCTGGGAGACAGCACCAGAGGCAGATGACCACAGGATGAACCCAAAGTGGTTTATGGTGCCCCCCAATCTGTATGGGAGGGGTTGAACCAGCTATGACTGAGCAATCTTGGTATCAACCATATAAGGAACAGCATGGTCTGTAAAGGGTAGGCTGCTGGGCACAACAGTCAAGACTGTTGGGCTGACAGGTCTTAATTATTGCAATAATTAATCGATATTGAATAAACATGATTGTTTGAAGAAATTACAAAGAATATTCCACCACACAATTGCTCGGCATCTGACCGTAAGGCGCTACAGAGGGTAGTGCGTACGGCCCAGTACATCACTGGGGCCAAGCTTCCTGCCATCCAGGACCTATATACTAGGCGGTGTCAGAAGAAGGCCCAAAAAATTGTCAAAGACTGCAGTCACCCAAGTCATAGACTGTTCTCTCTGCTACAGCACGGCAAGTGGTACCCAGAGTGACAAGTCTATGTCCAAAAGGCTTCTTAACAGCTTCTACCCCCAAGCCATAAGACTGCTGAACAATTTATCAAATGGCCACCTGGACTATCTACATTGACCCCGCCACTTTGTTTTTACACTGCTGGTACTCTCTGTTTATTATCTATGTATAGTCACTTTACTCCTACTGTACCTACATGTACAAATAACCTTGACTAACCTGTACCCCCGCACATTGACTCAGTACTGGTACCCCCTGTATATAGCCTCGTTATTGTTATTTTATTGTGTTACTTTTCATTTCATTTTTTACTTCAGTTGATTTAGTAAATATAACTCTATTTCTTGAACTGCATTGTCGGTTAAGGGCTTTAAGGGCTTGTAAGTAAGCATTTCACGGTAAGGTCTACAGCTGTTGTATTCGGCGCTTGTGACAAATACAATTTGATTTGATGTTGTGAAGTTTCAAAGCAAGCGCTATGTATTCAGGGATATGGATCCTATCTTAATCTTAGTGGTATACCTAATACGATACCAACAGTTTAGATACTATACAATAGAACATCCATCTGGATGACACCGAATGCAGGCATATACAGTGCCTTGAAAAAGTATTTTCCCCATTTATGATTTTCTCTATTTTTGCATATTTTTGATACTGAATGTTATAAGATCTTCAACCAAAACCTAACATTAGATAAAGGGAACCTGAGCGTACAAACAAAAAAATGATACTTATTTTATTTATTTAATTTACAAAGTTGTGCGAGTGTGAAAAAGTAATTGCTCCCTTACACTCAATAACTCATTGTGCCACCTTTAGCTGCAATGACTGCAACCAAATGCTTCCTGTAGTTGTTGATCAGTCTCTCACATCGCTGTGGAGGAATTTTGGCCCACTCTTGCATGCAGAACTGCTTTAACTCAGCGACATTTGTTGGGTTTCAAGCATGCCAGTTTCAAGTTTCAAGTCCTGCTAGTTTCAAGTCCTACCACATCTCAATTGGGATTAGGTCTGGACGCTGACTAGTAAATTACAATGTGTTGCTTTTTAACCATTTTCAAGTAAACTTGATGAAGTGTTTTGCTGCATGACCCAGGTGCGCTTCAGCTTCAGGACAGACAGAGGGCCTGAATTCTCCTATAGAACATAATGGGACCCATGTCGTCCAAAAATTATACTTTTGACTACATAGAACATTCTTCAAAGAATCTTCATGATCTTCCAGGTGCTTTTTGGCAAACTTGAGTAAAAATGTTGGGACGACATGGGTCCCATTATGTCTGGCGAAAAAGCAGCAAACACTGCATTACACAGTAAGAACCTCATAGCTGCCACATCGAGAGCATCCTGACTGGTTGCATCACCACCTGATATGGGAACTGCTCAGCCTCCGACTGCAAGGCATTGCAGAGGGTTGTGCATACAGCCCAGTACATCACTGGGGCCATCCAGGACCTATATACTAGGCAGTGTCAGAGGAAGGCCCAAAAAATTGTCAAAGACTCCAGTCACCCAAGTCATAGACTGTTCTCTCTGCTACCGCACGGCAACGGTACCGGAGTGCCAAGTCTAGGTCCAAAAGACTTCTTAACAGCTTCTACCTCCAAGCCATAAGACTCCTGAACAGCTAATCAAAGGGCTACCCAGACCCCTCTATTATGCTGCTGCTACTCTGTTTATTATCTATGTTTATTTTAGTAAATACTTTCTTAACACTTAGTTTTCTTAAAACTACATTGTTGGTTAATGGCTTGTAAGTAAGCATTTAACTTTAACCTGTTGTATTCGGTACGTGACAAATAACATTTAATTTCATTTGATACCAACGGGCAAGCATGGTGGTGGTATTTAGATGGTTTGGGTATGCCTCAGGACCTGGACGACTTGACTTAATACAAGGAACCATGTATTCTGCTCTATATCAGAGAATTCTACAGGAGAATGTCATACCATCCATCAGTGAGCTGAAGCTGAGGCGTAGCTGGGTCATGCAGCAAGACAATGATCCAAAACACACAATCAAGTCTACATGAAAATTCTTGAAAAGCAACACATTTGTAGAATTCTTACAGTGTGTATTGTGATGCTGTTGTGTTGTCTCAACCTACCTTTGTGATTCCTGAAAGACGCGCTCTGAGACAATTTTGGAAATTGAGTTCTCTCGCGCTATCCAATTCAAATTTGCACAATGTTTATTCCCCACACTCGGGACAAACACCCGACACATCTTACTGAAGGAAGAACCTAGGGGGCAAACATTGAATTATTTATTTGCATCATGAATTAAAATAACTTTACAAATGCACACATACACACACACACGCACGAACATAAGCACACACATATACAGTACATGTTCTATAGTAGCTTACCCACCCAAATCTGCTTTGATGATCTCATTGGCAGGTTCAACCACTTTGGGCTCCAGGCAATACTCCACTGAAATGATGACAATGATTCATAAACATCATAGACAGACAGAAATTTGCAGTCACCTGACCCTATTGAACACAACCATTTCTAAGCAAAGTTTCAAAGCAACCTCTATGAAATCATAACCTCTGATTCAGGGGCATGTACTTTCCAATGCCTTCAGAAAGTATTCACACCCCTTGACTTTGTCCACATTTTGTTGTTACGGCTTGAATTTAAAAATGATTCCACTTAGATTTTTGTATCACAGGCTTACACACAATACCCCATCATGTCAAAGTGGAATTATGTTTTTCGAAATGGTTACAAAAAATGAAAAGCGGAAATGTCTTTAGTATAAGTATTCAATGCCTTTGTTATGGCAAGCATAACTAAGTTCAGGAGTAAAATTTTTCTGAACAAGTCACATAATAATAATAATAATAATAGATTTTAATAGATGTTTGAATGACTACCTCATGTCTGTACCCCACACATACATTAGAGTACAATTATATGTACGGTCCCTCAGTCGAGTATTGCATTTCAAACACAGATTCAATCACAAAGACCAGGGAGGTTTTCCAATGCCTCGCAAAAAAGGGCAACTATTGGTAGATGGGTAGAAAAAAAATAAAAAATTGGTAGTGAATATCCCTTTGGGCATGGTGAAATAAGTTCAGGAGTAAAATTAATTACACTTTGGATGGTTACAGTTTGGATGGTGTTTCAATACACCCAGTCACTGCAAAGATACAGGTTGTCGGAGAGGAAGGAAACCACTTAGGGATTTCGCCATGATGCCAATGGTGACTTTAAAACAGTTACAGAGTTTAATGGATGCGATAGGAAAAAACTGAGGATGGATCAACAACATTGTAGTTACTCCACAATACTAACCTAATTGACAGGGCTCATGAAGGAAGCCTATACAGAATAAAAATTATCCAAAACATGCATCCTGTTTGCGACAAGGCACTAAAGTAATACTGCAAAACATGTGGCAAAGCAATTCACTTCTTGTTCTGAATACAAAGTGTTATGTTTGTGGAAAATCCAATGCAACACACTACTGACTACCACTTTCCCTATTTTCAAGCATAGTGGTGGCTGCATCATGTTATGGGTATGCTTGTAATCGTTAAGGACCGGATAGTTTTTCATTATACAAAATAAACGGAATTCAGCTAAACACAGGCAAAATCGTGGAGGAAAACCTGGTTCCGTCTGCTTTCCAACAGGCACTGGAAGATTAATTCACCGTTCAGCAGGTCAATAACCTTAAACACAAGGCCAAATCTACACTGAAGTTGCTAACAAAGAAAACTGTGAATGTTCCCGAGTGACCGATTTACAGTTTAGACTTAAATCTGCTTGAAAATCTATGGCAAGACCTGAAAATGGTTGTCTAGCAATGATCAACAACCAATTTGACAGAGCTTAAAGCATTTTGAAAAGAATAATGGGGAAATGTTGCACAAGCTCTTAGAGACGTACCCAGAAAGACTCACAGCTATAATCACAACAAAGGTGATTCTAACATGTATTGACTCAGGGAGTTGAATACTTATGTAGATTGTTGACAAAAAAAATGACAATTAAATCCATTTGAATCCCACTTTGCAACACAACAAGATGTGGAAAAAGTCAACGGGTGTGAATACTTTCTGAAGTTACTGTATCTCTGTAATGGCTGTGGTAAGGATTGGGGGTATATGGTAATAATTTGATCCTAGATCTGTGGTTAGGGACAACTTTTATGAGCTGTGCCAACAATACTCACCGTTCACCAAACCGTTGATGGTCTCTGAGATCCTGCCGCTGAGCCCTTCCAAGTTAAAGGTCATGGTGCAGGTGTAGAACGCATGATCCTCAAGGGTGACCAGTTTTACTTGGAGTAACGCCATAGCATTGTGACTGACATAGCTAAACCTGTTCCACAAGGGATCATCTTCCACAATGGGTTCACAGCCCTGACAGGGTTAAAATAGAAATGCACACTGAAAGGTAGTGGTAATGGAATATGGCTAGTCGTACAAAATGAATACACAATTACAGATAAGTTCTGATAATGTCTTACATTAGAAGACCTACCCTCAGAACAATTCAATGCAGTACAATATGTGAGAGCAATGAACAATGTAAATGGTATGTGCAGTACTGTGTCTGATGGAACATTGTCTCAAATGTAGTCACAAGTTTTCACTAGTAGTAATAACCTTACATTCCTATAGTTTTAAACACAAATTAAGCATACATAGAGACCGACTGGATGGCTGAAAAGAAAGACTTCAAACAGACTTTCCAGCACTGTCAGGAAAGGGCAGACTGGGACCAGAAATCCGCCCTGGTGTTTCTGACACACCGGACCGTTTTTCCCTTGAGGCCCGACATTGGCCCATTTTCTTTCCTTGAGGCCCCCAAAAGGCCCATTTTTGTCATTGTGGCCCCAATTATTAGCCAGATAATTATACTTTTGTATAAAAAAACTAGTTAAAAATGGACCAGCCCATCTGCCATTTTCTCGAAATGCCATTTGGCCAGTCCGCCCCTGCTGTCAGGCGTCCCCTCTCAACACTCTCCTATTAAACTGCACTGTCTGTTTACCCCATTGGACTCACCTTGTACCACTGGATGGAGTAATTGTCCACTTCCCTGATATGGTCACTCAATGGGCAGTTCAGGAAAGAGTTGGCTGTTTTGGTCAGGACCTGTTGGGCCATTTCTGGTCGACCGCATTCTTCTGGGTTGGTGTGGTTCACAATCAGTAAGGCAACCTTCTTGTAGCACTCGGAGGGTAGTCTGTTATCAAAGGTAACAGGAAAGATTTACACACACACACACACACACACACACACACACACACACACACACACACACACACACACACACACACACACACACACACACACACACACACACACACACACACACACACACACACACACACACACACACACACACAGCAGACAAAAGTATAGCCCCTACCTCACAACACACACATAGTCTCCAGCATCCTCCATCGTGATGTTAAAAATCCAGAGTGTCTTCCCCCGCACCAGAGTCTTTCCTGTCTCCCTGGTCAGCTCTGTCCCAGTCCTTGCGTCATACCATGAGATGTTATAGGGGATGCTGCGGTTGTCAAACATGTTGAGGTCCACCAGGGTGGACGTCAACATGGCAGCATCACCGGAAACTGAAAAGACCCGCTCAGTCTCTCGTCCTTTGTCCACACAGAGCTCTGCACACAAAGAATATATAGAGTAAAGACAAACATGCAGTACAGGGACTGTTTGAGGACCACCATCTTATTTAATGAGGCCACCTCTTAAAGAACAGAATATATTGGGGAAATGATGCACACCAAAAAAGTATGCAATTATTACGCGTGTCATGTAGTATGCATAGACAGAGTTTTAATGGAGATGGTCCCTTCAAAATATATCTAATCTAAACAAATTCTCCAGTGTTAATAAAGTGATTAACATTGATGGTTTAAATCAATACTGAAAGTTGAGTCTGTGTATAGACACCAAAACAGTGTTAAATTAACACACCATGTAGTGAAGTGAATATGTTGTCATAAAAAATAATGTTTCATTAGGCCTTATTTTGCAGGCATAGTTTTTACCAAATACAGGGGCCTGAAACTCATACACGTCACTTTGAACTAAAACCATGCCCATCATCATATTTCCCAGCATGCTCTATTTCAGGATTATTTTTTTATTAAATTTTTTGTTTCAATATTGTTGTGACTTGACTATCATTAATGTGATGACTGTTATTCATCGAATCAACTAACTATGTTCAATTGTTACTCGATTTAAATTAATCATGTAACAATTAACTCATTATGAATTTGGGACACCATGGAAGAAGTTGTTTAACAAGATAGCATCTCCTGAAATAAACTCAAAGATTTATACACTGCTCAAAAAAATAAAGGGAACACTTAAACAACACAATGTAACTCCAAGTCAATCACACTTCTGTGAAATCAAACTGTCCACTTAGGAAGCAACACTGATTGACAATAAATTTCACATGCTGTTGTGCAAATGGAATAGACAACAGGTGGAAATTATAGGCAATTAGCAAGACACCCCCAATAAAGGAGTGGTTCTGCAGGTGGTGACCACAGACCACTTCTCATTTCCTATGCTTCCTGGCTGATGTTTTGGTCACTTTTGAATGCTGGCGGTGCTTTCACTCTAGTGGTAGCATGAGACGGAGTCTACAACCCACACAAGTGGCTCAGGTAGTGCAGCTCATCCAGGATGGCACATCAATGCGAGCTGTGGCAAGAAGGTTTGCTGTGCCTGTCAGCGTAGTGTCCAGAGCATGGAGGCGCTACCAGGAGACAGGCCAGTACATCAGGAGACGTGGAGGAGGCCGTAGGAGGGCAACAACCCAGCAGCAGGACCGCTACCTCCGCCTTTGTGCAAGGAGGAGCAGGAGGAGCACTGCCAGAGCCCTGCAAAATGACCTCCAGCAGGCCACAAATGTGCATGTGTCTGCTCAAACGGTCAGAAACAGACTCCATGAGGGTGGTATGAGGGCCCGACGTCCACAGGTGGGGGTTGTGCTTACAGCCCAACACCGTGCAGGACGTTTGGCATTTGCCAGAGAACACCAAGATTGGCAAATTCGCCACTGGCGCCCTGTGCTCTTCACAGAAGAGGTTCACACTGTGCTCTTCACAGAAGAGGTTCACACTGAGCACATGTGACAGACGTGACAGAGTCTGGAGACGCCGTGGAGAACGTTCTGCTGCCTGCAACATCCTCCAGCATGACCGGTTTGGCGGTGGGTCAGTCATGGTGTGGGGTGGCATTTCTTTGGGGGGCCGCACAGCCCTCCATGTGCTCGCCAGAGGTAGCCTGACTGCCATTAGGTACCGAGATGAGATCCTCAGACCCCTTGTGAGACCATATGCTGGTGCGGTTGGCCCTGGGTTCCTCCTAATGCAAGACAATGCTAGACCTCATGTGGCTGGAGTGTGTCAGCAGTTCCTGCAAGAGGAAGGCATTGATGCTATGGACTGGCTCGCCCGTTCCCCAGACCTGAATCCAATTGAGCACATCTGGGACATCATGTCTCGCTCCATCCACCAACGCCACGTTGCACCACAGAATGTCAAGGAGTTGGCGGATGCTTTAGTCCAGGTCTGGGAGGAGATCCCTCAGGAGACCATCCGCCACCTCATCAGGAGCATGCCCAGGCGTTGTGGGGAGGTCATACAGGCACGTGGAGGCCACACACACTACTGAGCCTCATTTTGACTTGTTTTAAGGACATTACATCAAAGTTGGATCAGCCTGTAGTGTGGTTTTCCACTTTAATTTTGAGTGTGACTCCAAATCCAGACCTCCATGGGTTGATAAATTTGATTTCCATTGATAATTTGTGTGATTTTGTTGTCAGCACCTTCAACTATGTAAAGAAAAAAGTATTTAATAAGAATATTTCATTCATTCAGATCTAGGATGTGTTATTTTAGTGTTCCCTTTATTTTTTTGAGCAGTGTATATAAATGATATATTGATAACAGTCACTTAGTAATCATTACCTCATATCAGTCTCATTCTGAATGTCGCATAATCCTTGATATCTGAAAGAACCCTAACCTCACTTACGAATCAGCATTATGCAAATTGGCTTAATTATTTATTTACTAACTAACTAAATAATAACACAGAATACATACACACTTACGATATGATGGCTTGTTACACATATGCAGAGGGAGGGGTAGATAAAGAGAGGGAGAGACAAAGAGAGTCAAACTTATCGTACATTTGGAAACTACCTTCAAAGTAAAAATAATACTTTGCTCAAGAACCACCGCTCATTTGGGTAAGGAATGCAAAGTATTTATGTGTAGATGTCTTTGTTTGTCGTCTATCTCTGTTGGACTCGATTGATCATTCTATGGGAAAGGGGGTCGTTGTCTTTAGGGTCCCATTCGGTCTAAGGCTTGGCTTGTCCACAAGAGGTCACAATGTCCTTCTTCTTTGTAGAGCTTCTCTGGTAGTGAAGTGTTTGTTAGGCCAGATACTTTAGATGCACCAACGATTGTATGAGAGAGGATGTTTTCCTTCCCACCTCGCGTCTTTAGTAAAAGTTCTAGGTCCACTTTTACATGCACAGCTGCAAACGGAATGTTTATTTTATCGTAGTGGAGGTTATCTTCTCACTTTGTGTTGGTTTTCAGAGTTTCCAACCATTTCATAACGTCCAGCTCGCTGTCACGGCTGTCATCCTCTTCTTCCTCTGAAGAGGTGTAGCAAGGATCGGACCAATACGCAGCGTGGTAGGTGTCCATGTTTTAATAGGGAAAACTGAACATGAACACAAATACAAAAACAATAAACGTGAACAAACCGAAACAGTCCCGTGTGGCACAAACACTGACACAGGAAACAATCACCCACAAAATACCCAAAGAACATGGCTGCCTAAATATGGTTCCCAATCAGAGACAACGATAAACACCTGCCTCTAATTGAGAACCAATCTAGGCAACCATAGACTTACATAAACACCTATAATGAACACAACCCCATAAATCTACAACAAACCCCTAGACAGTACAAACACCCTAGACGAGACAAAAACATACAAACCACCCTCGTCACACCCTGACCTAACCAAAATAATAAAGAGAACAAAGATAACTAAGGCCAGGGCGTGACACTCGCGCTTCCCGTCGGCTGGTCTGGTAGTTTCAACTATTTGTAACTTCCATCTCACGCCGGTCGTCTGCTGGTCTCAATGATTGATTATTCAGGGTTCAGCTCCCGACCACTTTACATGCCAGTAGTAACCCAGCAATGTACTGGTCTCACCATTTTCAGCCGTGTAGCCACCGCTCCACACTTTCTGGTCTGAATATGTTCATTCTTAGCGAGTCGTTTTAAGCACTCTGGTCGGAAAGGCGGTTCCATCACACTGACGCTCTTCTGACCTCATTAGGGGAGTGGTTTAGTTAATGTGAAGACTAAAACCATATTTCTAT
Organism: Salvelinus alpinus; assembly: GCF_045679555.1. Lineage (NCBI taxonomy): Eukaryota > Metazoa > Chordata > Actinopteri > Salmoniformes > Salmonidae > Salvelinus > Salvelinus alpinus. Next base: position 35,908,860 of record NC_092099.1, on the reverse strand, counting down.
CTTTTCAAAAATAGTTTCATTGTTCTTCATATTGTATTAACATCCTATGGGATGGAAACTATACAGATAAAATATGTACACTTTCCATGTTAGTTATTTCATTATACCATCCTTAATGAGGTCACAAAATAATAAACAATATGACAGGATTATTCTTTAGATCCCCACGGACCATTCTTAACATTCCTATCTTATGAATATTGTTCCAAAGTTCATTCTTTGTCCGTTGGAGTTTTTGGGCGCAAAATGTCTCTGTAACAAAGGAATTCCAATCTTGCTACTTTAAAAAGAAAAGATATATATATTTTTATTTCACCTTTATTTAACCAGGTAGGCAAGTTGAGAACAAGTTCTCATTTACAACTGCGACCTGGCCAAGATAAAGCAAAGCAGTTCGACACATATAACAACACAGAGTTACACATGGAGTAAAACAAACATACAGTCAATAATATAGTAGAAAAATAGTCTATATACAATGTGAGCAAATGAGGTGAGATAAGGGAGGTAAAGGCAATAAATAGGCCATGGTGGCAAAGTAAATAGAATATAGCAATTAAAACACTGGAATGGTAGATTTGACAGTAGATGAGTGTGCAAAGTAGAAATAATGGGGTGCAAAGGAGCAAAATAAAAAATAAAAAAATACAGTAGGGGTAGTTATTAGTTATTTTTATTTATAGATGGGCTATTTATGGGCTATTTATAGATGGGCTATGTACAGGTGTAGTGATCTGTGAGCTGCTCTGACAGCTGGTGCTTAAAGCTAGTGAGCTGTTAAATCGATCCAGTTTAATTCAATCAGTACTTCTAGCTGTCCTCGTAACATGATTGATTAATTGATTGATTAATTCATGGCTGATGAATTCTGTGAGTAAAGTTCATCCTACTTACCTCCTACTGCCTTGGAGATGCCAGTGAGACAAAGGAGTGAGAAGAGCAAGAACTGCAACATCTGACTCCAATCCATAGCTGAAACAAAGAGACACACAGAATCACTTGTGAGTTTTCGTCACGGATTGCCATAATAGACTCAAACAAACTATCAGAATCAAGGGTCACATCACACTGTCCAAAATCTTCAGCAAGCGAAATGATCAGACACACAAAAGTACCATGCTTCTTTCTGACCATCCACTTAATCCCTTACTTGTCAACTGAATGTCTGTCTCCCACACAAACACACCCCAGAGCTACATAGCAAATTATCCAGTGTTAAATCAACACTGAGTGTTAAATTAACACTGAAAGTGTGTATAGACATTGGAAAGTGTTAAATTAACACACTGCTTAGTGTAAAGAATATATATCTATTTTTTTATTTAATTTCCCAGAGTGCCTATCCTGTCAAGTGAACTGTAGAGTTACAGCACTATCCATGAATGTATCTGTTAGTGACAGAGACATAGTTGTTGCATTCATCCATTTTCAGTCCTATAGACTTCACCAAGTGAGATATTTAGTGAATATGTCATCATAAATTGTTTTTTTTACCTTTATTTAACTAGGCAAGTCAGTTAAGAACAAATGCTTATTTTCAACAACGGCCTAGGAACAGTGGGTTAACTGCCTTGTTCAGGGGTAGAACAACAGATTTTTACCTTGTCAGCTCGGGGATTTGATCTTTCAACCTTTCGGTTACTAGTCCAACGCTTTAACGACTAGGCTACCTACCACCCATTTAATGTTAAGGGCCTACACTCTGAACATAATTAAATGTTGAATTAACACTCATTGTTGTAAAATAACCCCAGTGTTGGTGTTAATAACCAGAGTTGAACCAAAACCAAAACCACGCCCATCATAATCACATTTCACAGCGTGCTCTATTTCAGGTTGATTTTAAGATTTTTTTGTCAATATCTATGTTTTTTTAATGTACATTGATTAATTGATGTTATGCTTCTCAAATACAAATGTCATACATTTTCTAAACTAATCCGATATGTTACTGAAATGGTTGTTCCAATTTAGATGCTTTAGGTAGTCTCATATTTCAGTTTTCCCAACCCTGGCAGTCATTTTGAATGCAGGTTGTGGGTGATCTAAAATTCAGAAGGTTCGATCCCCTTTTCCGGCTGGATTTCTACCGGAATTAGACATCTTTTTGCAAGCCAGCATAATGTGACAGGTTGTGTGATTATCCAAACATGGGTTAATTTAACCATCAGATGGATTTTTATTCACTTTCTTTCTGGGTTGACCAAGCAGCCTGGTCTTTTTATTGAAATCCATAGGTTATTTTCAGGAGGTGTGGCTTTTAGATAGTTATTTTTTGCCATCTGTGAGATTAAATGTAATTCCGGTTAGTCATGTTAACTGCAATTTTACATTTTCATTTAATATTATTTCACATCACATATTCAAACACCAAAATATTAACATTATTATTTACATATTGCACTAAAGTGGTTACTAACCCATTGGGGATATAGCATTATGATTTGCATAGGCTTTTAAATAATTCATATACTTCTGCAGGCATAATTAAAGCTACAGAAATGTCAGCATTCAGCTGTAACATGTCACAACAATTCAACAGAACAGATTAACAGGAATTAGATTTACTCTCACGGGTGGCCCAAAATAACTTCCTTAAAGCCATGCCCCTACAACTCCAAGCCTCCATACTTCTGATTTGACCCTCTGGGTCATATCTCAACAACCCATCATCACCAAACCAACCTTGCTCTTTTAAAAAAACAACCAAACTAAGTGACCCATTGCCTACAACCCAGCAGTTGGATCATCCAAACAACCCTGAGTGTAAGGGGAGCTTAAATTCATGAGCTCGCCTTGACTGACAGCTCTTTGAAACTCCTATGTCAAGCAACTTCGATGCAGTGAGCAGTGTTGCAGTCACATCAAGTCAAGCAAATTTGGTGATACACAAAGCAACTCATTCAACATTGAACTTGCATATCAACATTTTTCTTGTGATGCAGTCCACCTCCACTAATGGATGTGTTGACTTAACAACTTCGTCAGAGTTTTGAATGACACTTCCCCCCTTTGTTTCATGCTTGCTGAAGACCTAGCTAGCCAGTAACAAGCTAACACCAGACATAGATGAAAGTGGAAACATATAAGTGTCTTTGCCATAGATGAATAGGGTAAACTTTTATTTATATTTGCTGACACCCTACAGTCAAATTTTGGCACCAGTAGAGTAGCTATCTAGCTATATAAACCACGCCCTTCTTCAAACATGCCTTCCCCCGATGTTGGTTACAATGAGGTACTTATTTCAATTAGGTAAGAGAATATCATGTTGCCATTGTTGTATTAAAATATCCCCTTTTCCTAACGAATCCAATTGTTTTACATGGGGCAGGAGACCAGTAACTTTATGATCAAACTTTATCAATGTAGAATCTACAGTAATTTTTCATACTTTGGTCATCATACTTTGATCTGGTTTCCTTCAAATATCATCCAATTTCATGAAGAACATGACTTTGACTGTTCATGACCTTTGAATAGTTACATTTGAATGATAACATGTTCACTTAGGATCTCACCTGGTGAGGTCCATAGGGGTAGAGGAAAGGAAGAAGAAATCTGGTGCAGGCCTTTACGGAAAACAAATACATTTGACTACAGGAGATTTTTACCTTGTCAGCTGAGGGATTTGATCTAGCAATCTTTCGGTTAACTGGCCCAACGCTCTAACCACTAGGCTACCTGCCACCCCAGAGAAAATCACATCTGTTGTTGTGATCTTCTCTGTTGGAATCGTCAGTCCGTCTGCTGGAGAGTCAGTTCATCCGAGTCTCTCTCTCTCTTTCTGTTTCCCTGAAGATCAAAGTATTTTGTGGTTGGAATGGATACTTCAGAGTACCATTCAGAAATGTTCTCAAAGAATAGATGTTTCGGCGGATGTTGGTATTCTCGTCCCAGATTTACATAATTTCTAGCTGCAGACTAGTAATTAGTATCTAAGATTTGCTCTTATTCTGTAGGGATCGATAGTCTCAGAGTTGAGCCGTTTCCAGCCGTGTAGCCAGTGCTCCATGTGGTATGGTTTTCTAATCTTGGTACTCAAACCTGTGCCACCTCAGTTTACACCAAGGTATGCGTGGTCTAAACTATTCGCAATCGCAGCTCACGCTGTGGGTTTGCTCAGTCTAAAGAGGATTTTCTTAGGAGGGGCTTTAATTCGTAACAGTAGAAAAGGAGGTTCTATGAGCCTGATCATGTCTGTGCTCATGGGGGAGGGCCAATGACTTAGTTAAACTTTAAAGGGAATACAATTCTCTCACATTAAAGGTTATACATCATTTCACAAATAGTTTCATCTTTACTCAATCATATTATTCAAGAATTAGATGCAAACACCATAATTGAGAAATGTACACATTCAGAGATACAGTTATGTGTGTCTCCTGTCCTTCGTGAGCTCACCAAATGAAACACACTCAACATAACTGTCACTTAAGTGTCCACGGACATTTCCCACATTCTCACAAGTGGACAATTAGTTTAATTTTCCAATTTTTTGAGATTTAGGAGTTCGGCCATGTGAAATCCCTTGATCACTCTGTGGTCTCTCTCTGCATGAAAAGGGGGAATGGGTCTCCGCCAGGAATTTACGACCAGAGATAACAGAACCTGGGTGTAGGAGAGAGTGAGAAGCCATCATCTATACTCAGAAAGGGCCACATCATGACATAACTAAGTTATCAACTGTGTGGTGTCACACTACTTATGTCCACTTGTAATGAGAGTGATATCAAATGTACATTCTGCTACGACATGGCGTTTGTCTGAAGTTTTGTATGATATCTTTGCTTTATATCGTGTAACAACATAGTGTCTATTCTGGATGATGTGCCATTGGCAATATGGCATTTACATTTTTACATTTTAGTCATGTAGCAGATGCTCTTATCCAGGGCTACTGACAAGAGCAATTAGGGTTTAGTGCCTTGCTCAAGGGAACACACAGATTTTTCACCTAGTAAGCTTGGGGATTCAAACCTGCGATCTTTCAGTTATTGGCCCAGCGCTGTTAACTGCTAGGCTACAGTGATACGGCTGTGCCTTGACAGAAGCACTACAGGATGTGGAGACAAGAGTGCTAGTAGGCGCCAGAATCAAATCTACATCTGTGCTCCCATTTGCCCATGTTTCTTGCAGATCATTTGAATGGTAACATTTTGTGATACTCAACTCAACCTGTGGTATAAGCACATTCATACAGTAGCTGTTTCATAACACCTCAAATGAATGTCACTATACTGAAGGTGTCTGTGCACACACTATAAAGCCATATGACAAGGTTATGACGTCCGTCATTCCATTCAATTTAATAATGTGACACAGAGGTTGGTAAATGACAAAACACCCTGTTATAACATCTGGTATGTAGACTCTTATGTAGCATGTAATAACATATGACATAAGTTGTCTTGCAGACTGTGTAATAGCAGTTGTTACTAACAGTTGACATTAGAGAATATGACAACAGGATGAACAGTCATCTATAAAACCCATTATTAACTAGTTTTACAACATCTTATGCCGTTACTCACTACTATTTAAAAATACTTATGACAGCTTATGACATTTGGTATAATGTGTAATATAGCTGTTATAAAGGCGTCATCAACAAGGATACCTACAGTAAAGTGTTGACCGAAATGTCCGATTAACGGCTTTAGTCAACCAGCTACAGTAACAATTTCTACCCATTGAAATGGATGGTGGAAAAGCTCTCTAGTGAGAGAGGTACAGTATTATGATGGTTATAGTAAGTCATTCATTACTGGACGATCGCCAAAACCGGCATATGGGAAAATGAATGAAAATTACTTTCCCACACGGTGTCAATGTAATTACTCATATCTGACATGATTGACCTCTCACAATGAATCTGATGACTGATGTTCAAGACGTGAATGACTTGAGACAAAACAAAGAGAAGATTTGGAGTGAAAAACTCAGCAGAGTGTAAAACAAGATAACGTAACTCACAAAAGAACGTAACAGAGAAGAACATCAAGACAGTACAAAATATACAATTAAAAAAACACAAAATGTCAACTAACTGACTGAACCCTAGTCAACACTTTACTCAGATGTCAACCACACACACCACTAAGACATACTTTTTAGCAGGTTACTCTTTAGTCACCATGCAAGGCCACAGCTCTGCATGCTATCTCTGTAACACGTGCATGGTCCATCCTTTTTACTCCATCATCATACAGAGTACTAACCAGCAACGACTAACACATTCTCAGCATTATAGCAACGCACATGGTAAGACAGATAAGGTTAATCTTCTGACACTTGCACACATAGCACAACAGTCATTCATTTGTGGAGGGTGTCCAAACCTAACACAATTATCTCCAAGCATATAAATGACAACATGAAGCGCACCGTTTGTGATAAGAATTATAAAACCAGGAGAGGGAGTTCCTCAAAATCCTGAAACTTCAAAGGATGGATCTGTCATGAACATCGTCAGGGAAATGACCGGACCAAGGTGCAGCGTGGTGAGCGTACATTTATTTTTATTTAAGAATGTCGCCAACAAAAACAAGAAACAACAAAAACGAACGTGAAGCTTACTAGGGCTATACAGGCCACTAACAAAGTCAACTACCCACAACTAAGGTGGAAAAACAGGCTGCCTAAGTATGATTCCCAATCAGAGACAACGATAGACAGCTGTCCCTGATTGAGAACTATACCCGGCCAAAACATAGAAACAGAAAACATAGAAATAAAAAAAACTAGAATGCCCACCCTAGTCACACCCTGGCCTAACCAAAATAGAGAATAAAAGCCTCTCTATGGCCAGGGCGTGACAGGATCTAACAAGAAACGAATGGTTAAAGCTGGACTCCTTAGACGCTACATACATTTTTGGACATATAAATGAATGATATACTGTATACCCATTGACTCTTATAGGATATAACTTATGAATCCCTCATGAGCTTAGTTCAACTGTCGTACACCATCAGAACCAAAATACAAGCTCGTTTTACTCCAATGTTTGTAAACAATGTAAATGGAAACATTGTGGATGGTCAGTGCTTGCATCCATAGCGGTGTCTATGAATTTGAGAGCCTATATTTCTCCAGGCCCATCCCTCAGGTGGGGGGACCACTTTGTTTTTGTTTCAATTAAGGATTCTAGCTTTAAAGTTACTTCTCTAGTTATCACTGGTTAAAGGTGCTACACATAGGATTTTTGGATTGTAATTTGAGAAAATGTCCATAATATATCTGCAGTAATAGTGGAACGATAGTGTTTCACAGTATTACTTACCTGCCAGTGTTGTGACTGGCTGTGATATTTGCCAATTGTTTTCTCCCGCAAGAACGACATCTGTTGTCATAATGGGAAAGCTGTTCTGACTTTGTGGCTGTGTTAACTAGTAGAAATCCCTCTGTCAATTCCTGGTTGTAAAGATTCTACACTGTTTGCTCAATTTCTGTTCATGTGAGAAAACAAACACAAAATAGTGTAGGGGATCAATAGATATCTACTAGCACAATAGCAGATACCCATAGACTTCCAGTAACTGCCTTAACGCAAGTTAGCATTGGCTTGCGAAACGACCTCTAACTTCCTTCATACTGGACACATAAAAATGGTATCCACGAGTTCGTCTGACTCTGGGGAAGTAGAGAAAGGACCTCATTGCCAAAATACTAAAGTATCCTTTTAAGGCCTGCAGTGTGAACAAGACTTTAGAGAGCCTCCAGGCAGAGCTGCATAGTGAGGACTAGCTAATGAGCCATTGCAATTGAGACACCACATGAGCCCCATGGTGGAGTTGCTTCTCCGTGAGGACCACAAACTTAACTGAAGACACTCTGTTGTGGTAGCCAGGTGGACCTCATGACTTAGCTGCAGGACCATTCAAAAATCTATAAAGTTTTACTCTTTTTATCAGAACTAACTTTAAACCTGCTGTTAATCCTTCCTAATGGCTATCTTCATGCTAAATATTAATCCTAAGTGTACCAATAGTTTGCAGTAACAATTACAAAACTTACATGAATCCATGTATCTTCTTGGAGATGATAAACCCAAGGTCCTCCTCTTCACTTCGTTTTACACTGAGTGGTTTCAGGTTGACTGAAGTGTGATTTTAAGGAAGATTCTTCAGTTTGACAAGACATTGCTGGAGAATGTTTTCTTCAGGTGTGAAACAACCTCAGCTGGATCTTCCCCCATTGGATTTTAGAATCTCCAGTCCTCCTAACCACACTTTCTTTGAAATGGCCTATGATCACATTGGATTACAGTAAAGCAGATTACCAGTCACAGCCAGTCCTACCTGTATGTAAGCTTGACATAACAGAAGAGCTAGCACGCAACCAACTTCTGCAAACCGCCACACCCTTTCTGGGAAGTGTCTGGGAAGTTTCAGGACTGTGTTTAATAAATCATATAAGGTATTTGTTAATAGTCAGCTCACCATTTAGAAAACATTTAATATTAACTGTCGGTAAGCTGTTCATAAATACTTTGGCCTCATAACAAATAACTGCATCCATAAATATTAGTTTAAACACTTATAGCTTATCTCATTGGAGGATTAACAAATCTGAAAGAAATAAAGGAACATTTTGGTGGGAACATTTTTTAAGTAGACAAATAAAGACATCAAATACATTGTATAGAATGTACTGGGCTCTCTTTATTAAAGCTCTCTCACAGATGCGGTGTGTATGTACAACATGGTGGTAAATTATGTGTGTGGTGTGTGTGTGTGCATGCGTGTGTGTTTGAGTGGCTCTGCCAATATGTTCAGAATTAATATTAATACACTCTTAACTGTGCATTTTACAACATTAAATCGGCAGGATGATCAATCATCATCCTGCCTCAAATAAATATCATCCCAGGGGATCAGTCCTCCAAAGTCTGATTCAAGAATATTTCATGAAAATGTGTTGTGAGAGTCAGGAACAACATTTATACTCTCCATGGTATCAGAAGTCCTTTCATTCAACATATTTCCTCCTTATGTCTATCACTGTCCTCTCCAAAGCCCATCAATCCCATCACAAGTTCAACAGGCTGTTCTTCTCTGGGCACCTCGTCCTCATGCCCCTCACGGGCATATAATACCTCAGCTCCTTCCAGAAGCATGAGGACAAGAAAAGAGAGGGTGAGGAGAGAGGGGGCGAAGCCAGCTCCCGTCTCTTCTCCTCCACCTCCTCTTTTCTCCACCTCCCACACCTCAACCCTTTGGTCCTCCTTGTCCTGCTACTCTTCCACCAGCAGATGGCGCCCTGGCGCTCCCGGAGGTGGCGCACCGACTCAGGGAAGAGGGCCAGCTGTGTAGGGGTGACCTCCTCCAGCTCCACCAGGACCACCTTAAGGGAGCCCTCCAGCAGGGCACGGTGCATGGCCGTCTGCCTCTCGAAGCTCTGCCAGTTCTCCAGGACACCGCTGCTGCTGTCACTGTGGCCACTGCAGAACGTAGAGCCAGAGTAGACCAGGAGGAGACGCCGACTGGCCAGCATGCTCTCCTCCACAGCATCTACTACGGCTAGAGAGAGAGGAGGGAGGAGAAAACGGAGAGGAGGGCAAGGAGGAGGGAGGAGAAAAGGGAGAGGGGGGCAGGGAGGAGGGAGGAGAAGAGGGAGGGTGACAAGGAGGAGGGAGAAGAGGGGGGGGGGCAGGGAGGAGAAGAGCGAGAGGGAGGAGAAGAGGGAGATGGGGGGCAGGAAGAAGGGAGGACAAGAGGGAGCGGGAGCAGAAGAGGGAGATGGGGGCAGGGAGGAGGGAGGAGAAAAGGGAGAGGGGGAAGGGAGGACAGAGGAGAAGAGGGAGAGGGAGGAGAGGAAGGCGATGGGGGGCAGGGAGGAAAAGAGGGAGAGGGAGGAGATGAGGGAGATGGGGGCAGGAAGGAGGAAGGACAAGAAGGAGAGGGAGCAGAAGAGGGAGATGGGGGCAGGGAGGACGGAGGAGAAGAGGGAAAGGGAGGAGAAGAAGGCGATGGGGGGGCAGGAAGGAGGGAGGAGAAGAGGGATAGGGAGGAGAAGAAGGCGATGGGGGGGCAGGAAGGAGGGAGGAGAAGAGGGATAGGGAGGAGGGAGGAGAAGATGGAGAGGGAGCCAGGGAGGAGAAGAGGGAGAGGGGGGTCAGGGAGAAGAAAGGGGGGAGGGGGAAAGAGAGGAGGGAGGAGAAGAGGGAGAGGGGGAAAGGGAGCAGGGAAAATGGTTATTACAACATTGTTTAACCATTAAGATGGTTTCAGAAGGTCTTTAGGACTTCAGAAAGATTCCACATATTTCATCATCATGCTACATGTGTACTAATGCCAATGTTAAGATAATCTTGTGGAACCTAGATCCCCAGGGTCGAACAGAGATGTCTTACCTTCCCCTGGGAGGCTGTCCCGGCCCAGTAGGAAGAGCCTATAGCCATACCTCCCCTCCAGAACCTGGGGCAACGTGTGGAGGGCAAACATCTCTGCCTCCCCACAGGCCCTGCCCCCATCCCCTTCCCCATCCCCAAACAGACGGGGGTACGCCACGTACGCATCATACAGCTTCCCATCAGAGTCTGCCACATGCAGGACAAGGACAGGTAAAACAAAATAGGTGTGTTAGTGCTGGGCTGGAACAAAAGTCTCCACAAACCTGCCTAACAGGGGAGGCTTGGTTATTAATGACACCATAGTTGCTTGTGTTTCATGGTAACATGGCCTATTCAGTGCCTCGTATTAATCTTCCTCTCTCTGCTTCCTCTGTCATGGAAAATGCAGTGCTTGCATACTGCAGCTGTGGCATGTGGGATGTGCTACAGTACCTTGCTACATTTGCTACTGATTTTACTTGTGGTCAGGTGGGGAGTGGGAAACAAGCAATGCAACATTCATGTGTGTGTGGGTTTAAGTGTGGGCCTGGGGGTTTGTGGGGAGACATGCTGTATGTGCATTACTGTCTGTATCTGGTGTAGGAATGTATGTTTATGTTAGTGCGAGTTTACATTTTGTGAATGCACACCATACAATGAGTCTGCAGATAGTGTGTAGGTGTCCGTGCGTGTGTATGTCTGCGTGTGCGTGCTCAGGTATGTTTCTATTCATGTTTCCTTGAGTGTGTTTGGGAAGGATATGTGCGGTAAACTGTCTCTCATTGTGTACCTGTGTTTGTGTAGAGAAGCGGGAACACCCTCCTTAGCGACAGCACAATGTCAATCTTAAAACGATGGTAAATAACAACACTAACAGTAAACACCAATCCCAGACTAGTCAGTAGTACCCCAATAGGGAGCAGGTTGTTTGGATCTGTGCAGAAAAAGAGAGACGATAGCATTTATAACAGTTTTTACCCAAGGTCAAGCTGAATGGCTTTAATTCTTCAACCAGTTTTTTCAAAAGTGGTGAGGTTGCAGTTGTTATACATTATCAAAACAAGGGTAAAGAGACAGGATAATATGTGTGTGATCTCTTTTGAAACATTTTTATGTTATCTTCAGGAAAAGTGTTATCTAACCTGTAGGCTGTAGTGTGAAGGAGGCTGAAGGACTGCCTCTGTCGCTGGAAACCTTACATGTGTAGCTAATGTAAAAGTCCTCCTCTTGCACCATCAAGAAAGTCAAATTAAGCTCCAACCATACACCATTCTCTTCTCTCCACTTCCTGGTTTAGGGGGAGGGGAAGAGAGGGAGAGAAGACAGACAAGTTCCCCCTTGTGAACGCTCAATCAAACCATCATGGCCACAGTTCACAAAATAGCAGTGTATGTTATCTTCAGTTCCATTCAAAGGAAGCACTACTGTGTGTTCAGGTATATGGATTCTATCGTAAAGACCAACGCCGGAGTAGAGAAGCAGGTACGGCAGTAAACATTGAATAAGGAACAGACATGGACCAGCGTCAACACACAGGTAACATAACAACATATGACAGGGGAAAACAGCTGGGGAACTGACAGATATAAGGGAGGTAATAACACAGGTGATTGAATCCAGGTGAGTCCAATAATTCGCTGATGCGCGTGACGAGGTAAGCTGGTGTGCGTAATGATGGTGGCAGGAGTGTACAGTGCTGGGCAGCCTGGCGCGAGAGAGTGGTAGCAGGCGTGACAAGACAGGCATATTCAGTGCCATGAAAAAGTATTTCTGATTTTCTCTATTTTTGCATATTTTTTATACTGAATATTATCAGATCTTCAAACAAAACCTAATATTAAATAAAGATAATCTGAGTGTACAAAAATAATATATATATACTTATTTCATTATTTAATTAAAGTTATGCAAGTGTGAAAAAGTAATTGCTCCCTTACACTCAATAACTCATTGTGCCACCTTTAGCTGCAATGACTGCAACCAAATGCTTCCTGTAGTTGTTGATCAGTCTCTCACATCGCTGTGGAGGAATTTTGGCCCACTCTTGCATGCAGAATTGCTTTAACTCAGCGACATTTGTGAGTTTTCAAGCATGAACTGCTCGTTTCAAGTCCTGCCACAACATCTCAACTGGGATTAGATTGGACTTTGACTTGGCCATTACAAAACTTCACATTTGTTGCTTTTTAACCATTTTCATGTAGACTTGACTGTGTGTTTTGGATCATTGTCTGCTGCATGACCAAGCTGCGTCTCAGCTTCAACTCAGACAGATGGACAGAAAGTTGTTGAGGTTCTGAGGCACAGGGGAATTGGGTGGTGCACAACTTTGATCATTTTTGTCACTTTTATTTGTAAACTCAGGTTCCCTTTATCTAATATTAGGTTTTGGTTGAAGATCTGATAACATTCAGGATCAAAAATATACAAAAAAAGAGCAAATCAGAACGGAGGCAAATACTTCTTCACGGAACTGTAGAATTCTTACATTGTGTATTGTGATGCTGTTGTGTTGTCTCAACCTACCTTTGTGATTCCTGAAAGACGCGCTTTGAGACAATTTTGGAAATTGAGTTTTCTCTAGAAATCCAATTCAAATTTGCACAATGGTTATTCCCCACACTCGGGACAAACACCCGACACATCTTACTGAAGGAAGAACCTGGGGGGCAAACTTTGAATTCTTTATTTGCATCATGCATTAAAAGAACTGTACAAACTCACGCACACACAAACACACACACACACACACACACACACACACACACACACACACACACACACACACACACACACACACACACACACACACACACACACACACACACACACACACACACACACACACACAAACACATGCACACACATATACAGTACATGTTTTATAGTGGCTTACTCACCCAAATCTGCTTTGATGATCTCATTGGCAGGTTCAACCACTTTGGGCTCCAGGCAATACTCCTCTGAAATGATGACAATGATTCATAAACATCATAGACAGACACAGAAATTTGCAGTCACCTGACCCTATTGAACACAACCATTTCTAAGCTCTCACAGAGCAAAGTTTCAAAGCAACCTCTATGAAATCATAACCTCTGATTCAGGGGCATGTACTTTCCAATGCCTTCAGAAAGTATTCAATTTACCTTTTCCACATTTTGTTGTGTTACAGCTTGAGTTTAAAATGTATTACATTTAAATCTTTGTATCACTGGCCAACACACAGTATCCCATAATGTGAAAGTGGAATTATGTTTTTCAAAGTGTTTACAAATTAATAACATATTTAAAGCTGAAATGTCTTCAGTCAATAAGTATTCAATTCCTTTCTTATGGCAAGCCTAAATACGTTCAGGAGTAAAACGTTGATTAACAAGTCTCATAATAAGTTGCATGTGTAACGGATGTGAAATGGCTAGCTAGTTAGCGGGTACGCGCTAATAGCGTTTCAATCGGTTGCGTCACTTGCTCTGAGACTTGAAGTAGGGTTTCCCCTTGCTCTGCAAGGGCCGCGGCTTTTGTGGAGCGATGGGTAACGACGCTTCGTGGGTGTCAGTTGTTGATGTGTGCAGAGGGTCCCTGGTTCGCGCCCGTGTCGGGGCGAGGGGACGTACTAAAGTTATACTGTTACATTGATGCTGTTGACCCGGATCACTGGTTGCTGCGGAAAAGGAGGAGGTCGAAAGAGGGGGTGAGTGTAACGGATGTGAAATGGCTAGCTAGTTAGCGGGTACGCGCTAATAGCGTTTCAATCGGTTACGTCACTTGCTCTGAGACTTGAAGTAGGATTTCCCCTTGCTCTGCAAGGGCCGTGGCTTTTGTGGAGCGATGGGTAACGACGCTTCGTGGGTGTCAGTTGTTGATGTGTGCAGAGGGTCCCTGGTTCGCGCCCGTGTCGGGGCGAGGGGACGTACTAAAGTTATACTGTTACATTGATGCTGTTGACCCGGGTCACTGGTTGCTGCGGAAAAGGAGGAGGTCGAAAGAGGGGGTGAGTGTAACGGATGTGAAATGGCTAGCTAGTTAGCGGGTACGCGCTAATAGCGTTTCAATCGGTTACGTCACTTGCTCTGAGACTTGAAGTAGGATTTCCCCTTGCTCTGCAAGGGCCGTGGCTTTTGTGGAGCGATGGGTAACGACGCTTCGTGGGTGTCAGTTGTTGATGTGTGCAGAGGGTCCCTGGTTCGCGCCCGTGTCGGGGCGAGGGGACGTACTAAAGTTATACTGTTACATTGATGCTGTTGACCCGGGTCACTGGTTGCTGCGGAAAAGGAGGAGGTCGAAAGAGGGGGTGAGTGTAACGGATGTGAAATGGCTAGCTAGTTAGCGGGTACGCGCTAATAGCGTTTCAATCGGTTACGTCACTTGCTCTGAGACTTGAAGTAGGGTTTCCCCAAGGGCCGTGGCTTTTGTGGAGCGATGGGTAACGACGCTTCGTGGGTGTCAGTTGTTGATGTGTGCAGAGGGTCCCTGGTTCGCGCCCGTGTCGGGGCGAGGGGACGGTCTAAAGTCATACTGTTACACATGGACTCACTCTGTGTGCAATAATAGTGTTTAACATGATTTTTGAATGACTACCTGATATCTGTACCCCACACATACAGCACAATTACATGTAAGGTCCCTCAGTCGAGCAGTGAATTTCAAACAGGTTCTACCACAAAGACCAGGGAGGTTTTCCAATACCTCGCAAAGAAGGGCAACTATTGTTAGATGGGTCAAAAAAAATAAAGCAGACAGTGAATATCCCTTTGAGCATGGTGAAATAAGTTCAGGAGTAAAATTAATTACACTTTGGATGGTTACAGTTTGAATGGTGTTTCAATATACCCATTCACTGCAAAGATACAGGTGTCCTTCTTAACTCAGTTGTCAGAGGAAGGAAACTGCTTAGGGATTTCACAATCAGGCCAATGGTGACTATAAAACAGTTATGGACTTTAATGGATGCGATAGGAGAAAAATGAGAATGGATTAATAACATTGTAGTTACTCCACAATACTAACCTAATTGACAGAGTGAAAAGATGGAAGCCTATACAGAATATAAATATTCTACAACATGCATCCTGTTTGCAACAAGGCACTAAAGTAAATCTGCAAAGAAAGTGGCAGAGCAATTCAATTTTTGTCCTGAATACAAAGTGTTATGTTTGTGGAAAATCCAATGCAACACACTACAGACTACCACTTTCCCTATTTTCAAGCATAGTGGTGGCTGCATCATGTTATGGGTATGCTTGTAATCGTTAAGGACCGGATAGTTTTTCATTATACAAAAGAAACGGAATTCAGCTAAACACAGGCAAAATCGTGGAGGAAAACCGGGTTCCGTCTGCTTTCCAACAGGCACTGGAAGATGAATTCACAAGTCAATAACCTTAAACACAAGGTCAAATCTAGGTCAAATCTACACTGAAGTTGTTTACAAAGAAGACAGTGAATGTTCCTGAGGGGCCGATTTACAGTTTAGACTTAAATCTGCTTGAAAATCTATGGCAACACCTGACATGGTTGTCTAGCAATGATCAGTAACCAGTTTGACTTTCACTGTATCTCTGTAATGGCTGTGGTAAGGATTGGGGGTATATGGTAATAATCTGATCCTAGATCTGTGGTTAAGGACCACTTTTATGAGCTGTGCCAGCAATACTCACCGTCGACCATACCGTAGATGGTCTCTGAGATCCTGCCGCTGAGCCCTTCCAAGTTAAAGGTCATGGTGCAGGTGTAGAACGCATGATCCTCAAGGGTGACCAGTTTTACTTGGAGTAACGCCATAGCATTGTGACTGACATAGCTAAACCTGTTCCACAAGGGATCATCTTCCACAATGGGTTCACAGCCCTGACAGGGTTAAAATAGAAATGCACACTGAAAGGTAGTGGTAATGGAATATGGCTAGTCGTACAAAATGAATACACAATTACAGATAAGTTCTGATAATGTCTTACCTTAGAAGACCAACTCTCAGAACAATTCAATGCAGTACAATGTGTGAGAGAAATGAACAATGAAAGTGTATATACTGTGTCTGAAGTAACATTGTCTCAAATGTAGTCACTAGTAGTAATAACCCTACATTCCTATAGTTTTAAACACAAATTAAGCATACAGAGAAATGGACTGAATTACTGAAAAGAAAGATTTCAAACAGGCTTTCCAGCATTGTCAGGCATGGTGTCACGCCCTGACCATAGTTTGCTTTGTATGTTTCTATGTTTTGTTTGGTCAGGGTGTGATCTGAGTGGGCATTCTATGTTGTATGTCTAGTTTGTCTATTTCTATGTGTTTGGCCTGATATGGTTCTCAATCAGAGGCAGGTGTTAGTCATTGTCTCTGATTGGGAACCATATTTAGGTAGCCTGTTTTGTATTGTGGGTTGTGGGTGATTGTTCCTGTTTCTGTGTCTTTTTGTATGTCACCATACGGGACTGTTGCGTTTTCGTTCGTTTGTCCGTTTATTGTTTTGTTCTTTGTTTTCAAGTTTTCTAATTAAAATGGATAATCATCATGCTGCATTTTGGTCCTCCGATCCTTCTTACTACTCCTCCTCAGATGAGGAGGACGACGAACGTGACACATGGGACCAGAAATCCGTCATGGCATTTCTGACACACCAGACTCTTTTTCCATTGAGGCCCCGACATTGGCCCATTTCCTTTCCTTGAGGCCCCCAAAATGCCCGTTTTTGTCTCTGTGGCCCTCATTCTTAGCCAGATAATTCTAATTCTGTACAAAAAAAAAACAAGTTAGACTATCCCATTGGACCAGCCCATTCGGTATTTTCCCGAAATGCCATTTGGCCAGTCCGCCCCTGCTGTCAGGCGTTCCCTCTCAACACTCTCCTATTAAACTGCACTGTCTGTTTACCCCATTGGACTCACCTTGTACCACTGGATGGAGTAATTGTCCACTTCCCTGATATGGTCACTCAATGGGCAGTTCAGGAAAGAGTTGGCTGTTTTGGTCAGGACCTGTTCGGCCATTTCTGGTCGACCGCATTCTTTTGGGTTGGTGTGGTTCACAATCAGTAAGGCAACCTTCTTGTAGCACTCGGAGGGTAGTCTGTTATCAAAGGTAACAGGAAAGATTTACACACACACACACACACACACACACACACACACACACACACACACACACACACACACACACACACACACACACACACACACACACACACACACACACACACACACACACACACACACACACACACACACACACAGCAGACAAAAGTATAGCCCCTACCTCACAACACACACATAGTCTCCAGCATCCTCCATCGTGATGTTAAAAATCCAGAGTGTCTTCCCCCGCACCAGAGTCTTTCCTGTCTCCCTGGTCAGCTCTGTCCCAGTCCTTGGGTCATACCATGAGATGTTATAGGGGATGCTGCGGTTGTCAAACATGTTGAGGTCCACCAGGGTGGACGTCAACATGGCAGCATCACCGGAAACTGAAAAGTCCCGCTCAGTCTCTCGTCCTTTGTCCACACAGAGCTCTGCACACAAAGAATATATAGAGTAAAGACAAACATGCAGTACAGGGACTGTTTGAGGACCACCATCTTATTTAATGAGGCCACCTCTTAAAGAACAGAATATATTGGGGAAATGATGCACACCAAAAAAGTATGCAATTATTACGCGTGTCATGTAGTATGCATAGACAGAGTTTTTACATAGATGGCCCTTTCAAAATATATCTCTTCAGAACAAATTCTCCAGTGTTCATTTTTTATTAACACTGATGGTGTTAAATCAATACTGAAAGTGTTGAGTCTGTGGACCCATAGACACCAGAGCTGGGTTAAATGAACACACTGATTAGTGTAAAGCCTTATTCAAATATTTCCCACAGTGCAATGAGTTACCACCCATTACTTTATTTTTTTGTGACAGAGACATAATTGTTGCATTCATCCATTTTTTGTCTTGTAGACTTCAAAAAGTAAGATCCTAAATTAATATGTTTTCATAAAAAATGTATATTTAACAGAATGCCATATGTATTTCATAAGGCCTTATTTTGCAGGCATAGTTTTAACCAAATACAGGGGCCTGAAACTCATACACATCACTTTGAACTAAAACCATGCCCATCATATTTCCCAGCATGCTCTATTGCAGGAAGATTTTTTATTTTGAATTGTTTGTTTCAATATCTGTTTGTGCAGGTACATTGGTACATTGATTGATTAAGTGTTTGTTAGCAACATTAGCAACAAACGTAAACCTTTTATTCTGAGAGTGTAATACAAGGGCCTGAAATCCATGTTTTACAAGCCACATCAGGCCTGCAAATCACATTATGCTGGCTTACAAAGTGATGTGTAATTCCTATTGAAATCCAATCAGTGGGTGGAGATCCAACAGTTGGAAAATGAATTCACCTGCAACCTGCATTCAGAATGACTGCCAGGGTTAGGAACATTAAGAACTAAGTGATTGGATTAGTTTAGAAAAATGTATGTAGTTTATCTTTGTGTAGTATATTGAAACAAACAATTCTAAAATATCAACCTGCAAAACAGCCAACGCCGGCCGTAGTTTTGGTTCAAAGTGATGTGTATGAGTTTCAGGCCCCTCTATTAGGGTAAAACTAGGCCCTCAAAATAAGGCCTTATGAAAGACATATGGTATTGTGTTAAATATATTTTATTTTAACATTCACTAAGGATCTCACTTAATACTGGGTGAAGTCCATATGACTGAAAATGAATGAATGCAACAACCATGTCTCTGTTAATAACAAATATTGTCATGGGTGGTAACTCTGCAATTTACTCAGGCAAGACAATCTGGGAAATATTTGAATAAGGCTTTATACTAAGCAGAAAGTTAATTTAACACTGTTCCGGTTTTTATATGGGGTCCATAGACAACACTTTCAGTGTTGATTTAAAGGTCATGAATATATAAAATTAAGTTTTTCATGAAATTGGATGATATTTGAAGGAAACCAGATCAAATGATGATGATCAAGGTATGAAAAATGACTGTAGACTCTACATTGATAAAGTTTGATCATAAAGTTACTGGTCCCCTCCCCCACGTTAACGTGACATCACGTTAACTCTTATTTTAATACACCAATGGAACTGTACCATGATATTCTCTTACCTAATTTAAATAACTATCATCTTTTAACCAACATCGGAGAAGACATGTTTGCAGAGGGGCATGGTTTATATAGCTAGATAGCTACCCTACTGGTGCCAAAATGTGACTGAATGGTGTCAGCAAATATAATTACAAGTTTACCCTATTAATCTATGGCAAATATTCTTATATTTTTCCCCTTTCATGTTTGTCTGGTGTTAGCTAGTTACTGGCTAGCCAGGTCTTCAGCCAGCATGGAACAAAAGGGAGGAAGGGTAGTTTAAAACTGCACGCAGATATTTGCAGCGTTGCTTTATAAATTTATATAATTCCATCAACCCCCACCAGAGGTCAGACTTAAGACATGACAAAGTGAAGGACCATGTTTCTGGATATAGAGCTGTTAACTTGATCCAGTTTAATTCAATCAGTACTTCTAGCTGTCCTCGTAACATGGTTGATTGATTGATTGATGGCTGATGAATTCTGTGGGTAAAGTTCATCCTACTTACCTCCTACTGCCTTGGAGCTGCCAATGAGACAGAGGAGTGAGAAGAGCAAGAACTGCAACATCTGACTCCAATCCATAGCTGAAACAAAGAGACACACAGAATCACTTGTGAGTTTTAGTCACGCATTGCCATAATAGACTCAAATGAACTATTAGAACCAAGGATCACATCACACTGTCCAAAATCTTCAGCAAGCAAAATGATCTCACATACAAAAGTATCATGCCTCTTTCTAACCATCCACTGAATCCCTTACTTGTCAACTGAATGTCTGTCTCCCTCACAAACACACTCCACAGCTACACAAATTATCCAGTGTTAAATCAACACCGAGAGTGTTAAATGAACACTGAAAGAGTGTACCCCTATAGACACTGGAACATTTTAAATAAACACACTGCTTGGTGTAAAGCCTTATTTTTTTATTTACTTTTACTTTTTCCTAGAGTGCATTGCCTTTCAAGTGAATTGTAGAGATACAGTACTATCCGAGACTGTATTTGTTAGTGACAGAGACATGGTTGTTGCATCCATCAGCTGTCCGAGCAGCTAACCGATCGCTGCAGCTGTACATAGCCCATCTGTAAATAGCCCATCCAATCTACCTACCTCATCCCCATATTGTTTTTATTTATTTTTCTGCTCTTTTGCACACCAGTATTTCTACTTGCACATCATCATCTACACATCTATCACTCCAGTGTTAATTTGCTAAATTGTAATTACTTGCTACTGTGGCCTATTTATTGCCTTACCTCCTCACGCCATTTGCACACACTGTATATAGACTGTTATTGTGTTATTGACTATACGTTTGTTTATTCCATGTGCAACTCTGTGTTGCTGTTTGTGTCGCACTGCTTTGCTTTATCTTGGCCAGGTCACAGTTGTAAATGAGAACTTGTTCTCAACTAGCCTACCTGGTTAAATAAAGGTTAAATAAAATAAAAAAATATTTTTTCAGTCCAAGGGACTACACCAAGTGAGATCCTTAGCAAATATGTTATCATAAATTGTTTATTATTTAACACAATACTATACATATTTCATATGACATAACGTTAAGGGCCTACTCTGAACATAATTAAATGTTGAATTAACACTCATTGTTGTATAATAACCCGTGTTGGTGTTAATAACCAGAGTTGAACCAAAACCACGCCCATCATAATCATATTTCACAGCGTGCTCTATTTCAGGTTGATTTAAAAATTGCAAGTACAATGATTAATTAATGTTATGCATCTCAAATATAAATGTCATACATTTTCCAAACTAAGCCGACGTGTTAATTGGATTTATTGCGCCAATTACTGAAATGGTTGTTCCAGTTTAGAAGCTTTAGGTCAGGTATTCCCAAACTGGGGTATGTACAATGCCATCGGGGGTATGCCAAATATAAATGTGATTCACATTTTCAAACAGTCCGTTTATATTTTCCAACGGGCCTATACATTTGGGTGAGGTTTCTTTCTCACCTTAGTAGCCTCGTTTCACTGCCAAAAATAAAATTAAACCATCTAGTGTTCAGCGAAATAACAACACAATGTCAAATACAGGTATCCTAGTCAAATAATTAACATCCAATCACATTAACCGTTACTCTCTCGCGGGAATTCCAATATGTAGCCAAACGTAGCTGCTGCTCATTCCGTTTGCTCGAAAATTGATAAATGGTTAAAAAAAAGTAAGGTCCGCGTCCATAGAGACACATACCAGCAGTTCTACACCTGCACCTGTCGACAACACAAGTTGTTCTGCTTCCACGAGCACATCCAATGCTAGCATCAGTAATTCTACATTTGTTGTTAGCCCAGCTAGCATGGACACTGACAGTTGTGAATCTGATGCAGCCGAAGAGTTACTCCCCCCTTACCCGGGAAAGCACCAAACAACAGACAGGGACTTTGGACCATCGAAGCGGCGCAAATATGATGGGAACTACATTGATTTGGGGTTCACTTATATTGGAAGTAGTGCCTTTCCTCATCCACAGTGTGTTATATGTGCAAAAGTATTATCTCACAACTCGATGAAACCTTCACTCTTGCGCAGACATTTAGAAACAGAACATGCCAAACTTAAAAATAAGCCACGGGAGGTTTTGAGCGAGAATTAAGATGACTTTCGAATAGTAAGACATGTATAAAAGCAACAGATACCATTAATAAGAATTTGTTCTTAATTAACTGACTTTCCTAGTTAAATAAAGGTAAAATAAAATTAAAAAATAAGGAGCTAGAAGCATTTTATATGGTGGTGTCACGATTGTCGTCGGGAGAAGGAGAAGAGGACCAAAGTGTAGCGTGATAAGTATTCATAATACTTTTAATAAATATGAACACTCGAACAAAAACGACAAAACGAACAGTTCTGAAAGGTGCAACAAAAACACTAAACAGAAAATAACCACCCACAACTACCCGTGGGAAAACAGGCTACCTAATTATGGTTCTCAATCAGAGACGACGATAGACAGCTGCCTCTGATTGGGAACCATACCAGGCCAAAACAGAAATACAAAACCTAGACATACAAACATAGAATGCCCACCCACATCACACCCTGACCAAACAAAAAATAGAAACATACAAAGCAATCTACGGTCAGGACGTGACAGGTGGCTAGGACAGGCAAGCCCCATACTATTGTGGAGGACTTAATTCTTCCTGCTGCCGCGGATATGGTTGGGACAATGCTGGGGGAAAAGGCCCAAAAAACTATACAGACAATGCCTGCATCAAACAACACTGTTTCACGACACATCAGTGACATGGCAGGAGATGTTTTGAAACAATTACTGCTTCGCATACCAGACAGTGAATTCTATGTTGTACAGCTGGATGAGTCAACAGATGTGGCGGGCCTGGCACAGCTCCTGGTATTTGTCCGTTATGTTTATGGGGGGTCAATTAAGGAAGACATCCTCTTCTGCAAACCACTGGAAACCAGGACAACAGGAGAGGATATTTTTTAAGTACTGGACAGCTTTGTGACATCAAATGGACTTTGGTGGTCAAGAAGTGTTGGTATCTGTACTGATGGCGCAAAAGCCATGACAGGGAGACATCAAATCAAATCAAATGTATTTGTCACATACACATGGTTAGCAGATGTTAATGCAAGTGTAGCGAAATGCTTGTGCTTCTAGTTTCGACCATGCAGTAATATCTAACAGTAATATAACCTAACAATTCCACAACAACTACCTTATACACACAAGTGTAAAGGAATGAATACGAATATGTACATAAAAATATATAAATGAGTGATGGCCCAACGGCATAGGCAAGATGCAGTAGATGGTATAGAGTACAGTATATACATATGAGATGAGTAAATTAGGGTATGAAAACATATGAAGTGGCATTGTTTAAAGTGGCTAGTGATACATTACATCAAGATGGCAAGATGCAGTAGATGGTATAGCGTACAGTATATACATATGAGATGAGTAATGTAGGGTATGAGAACATATAAAGTGTCATTGTTTAAAGTGGCTAGAGATACATTTAATTACATCAAGATGGCAAGATGCAGTAGATGGTATAGAGTACAGTATATACATATGAGATGAGTAATGTAGGGTATGTAAACATTATATAAAGTGGCTAGTGATAAATTGATTACATCAATTTTTCTATTATTAAAGTGGCTGGAGTTGAGTCAGTATGTTGGCACCAGCCACTCAATGTTAGTGATGGCTGTTTAACAGTCTGATGGCCTTGAGATAGAAGCTGTTTTTCAGTCTCTCGGTCCCCGCTTTGATGCACCTGTACTGATCTTGCCTTCTGGATGATAGCGGGGTGAACAGGCAGTGGCTCGGGTGGTTGTTGTCCTTGATGATCTTTTTGGTCTTCCTGTGACATCGGGTGGTGTAGGTGTCCTGGAGGGCAGGTAGTTTGCACCCGGTGATGCGTTGTGCAGACCTCACTACCCTCTGGAGAGCCTTCCGGTTATGGGCGGAGCAGCTGCCGTACCAGGCGGTGATACAGCCCGACAGGATGCTCTCGATTGTGCATCTGTAAAAGTTTGTGAGTGGTAACGGGAGTACAAGCAGTTTCCCCCGATGCCACTTGGGTACACTGCAGCATCCACCGAGAGGCTCTAACTGCCAAGGGAATACCTGACAGCTTGAAAGACGTTTTGGACACTACAGTGAAAATGGTTGACTTTGTTATAGCAAGGCCCCTGAACTCTCGTGTATTTTCTGCATTATGCAAAGATATGGGCGGCGACCATGTAACGCTTTTACAACATACAGAATTGTGCTGCTTATCAAGGGGCAAAGTATTGACACGTTTTCTTGAATTGAGAGATGAGAATAAAGTGTTCTTTACTGACCATAATTTTCCCTTGTTTGACTGCTTGCATGATCACGAGTTTCTCCCATGACTGGCCTATCTGGGTGATATTTTTTCTCGCCTGAATGATCTGAATCTAGGATTACAGGGACTCTCCACAACTATATTCAATGTGCAGGACAAAATTGAGGCTATGATTAGGAAGTTGGAGCTCTTTTCTGTCTGCATTAACAAGGACAACACACAGGTCTTTTCATCATTGTATGATTTTTGTGTGCAAATCAACTCAAGCTTACGGACAATGTCAAATGTCAAATGCGAAGCACCTGAGTGAGTTGGGTGTGAAATTACACAGGTACTTTCCCGAAACGGACAACACAGACAACTGGATTCATTATCCCTTTCATGCCCTGCCTCCAGTCCACTTACCGATATCTGAACAAGAGAGCCTCATCGAAATTGCAACAAGCGGTTCTGTGAAAATTGAATTTAATCAGAAGCCACTGCCAGATTTCTGGATTGGACTGCACTCAGAGTATCCTGCCTTGGCAAATAGCGCTGTTAAGACACTGATGCCCTTTGCAACCACGTACTTATGTGAGAGTGGATTCTCTGCCCTCTCTAGCATAAAAACTAAATACAGGCACAGACTGTGTGTGGAAAATGATTTAAGACTGAGACTCTCCAATACAACACAACATTGCAGAGTTATGGGGATTCTTTCAAGCACACTCTTCTCATTAACCTGTTATTCACAATGTTCAATGAACAAATAAGGTTTTTAATGTTAAGTAAAGAGCAAAATCATTGATTATTATTATATTATTATTTGTGCCCTGGTCCTATAAGAGCTCGTTGTCACTTCCCACGAGCCGGGTTGTGACAAAAACTCTCACTCATTCTTATGTTTAATAAATGTATCATATAGTGTGCGTATGGCAGGCTTACAATGATGGCAAAAAACAACATTTGAGAGTGCACTGACCCTGGTGCTAGAGGGGGTACGCAGGTTGAATGTTTTAAGGGGTACGGGACTATAAAAAGGTTGGGAACCACTGCTTTAGGTAGTCTCATATTTCAGTTTTCCCAACCCTGGCAGTCATTCTGAATGCAGGTTGCTGGTGATCTAAAATTCAGAAGGTTGGATATCCCCATTCTTGCTGGATATTTATCAGATTTAGACATCACTTTGCAAGCCAACATGTTGGGTTTTTCAAATGATCCAAACAGGGTTTATCAAATTAGTTTTTATTCACTTTCTTTCTGGGTTGGCCAAGCAGCTCGGTCTTTTTAAACATAATCCATAGATTATTTTCAGGAGGTGGGGCTTATTAGGGATGTGGCTTTTAGATAGTTATTTTTGGCCATCCGTGAGAGTAAATGTCATTCCTGTCGAACATGTTAATTTTGTACACTGTAACATAACATTTTACTTGAAAGTTATTCCACATCACATAATCTAATACAAAAATGTTAACATTATTATTACTATCCCATTGGGGATATCCGATTATGATTTGCATAGGCTTTTAAGGAACTCATATACTTCTGTAGGCTTAATTAAAGCTAAAAATAAATAAATAAAATTCAACAGAACAGATGAACTGGAATTACATTTACTCTCACGGGTGGCCAGGACTTCCTGAACCTACACCCCTACTACGTCAAGCCTCCAGTCTTCTGATTTGACCCACTCGGTCATATCTCAGTAACCCAGAGTCCCCAAATCCAACCTTGCTCTTTTTAAAAAACTACCAAACTAAGTGACCCAATGCCTGGGTTATCCAAACAATTCAGTATGTTTTAGAGTGTTAGCCCTCATGAGGCCTTATGAAATACATATTGTATTGTATTAAAGGTCCTAAACAGTCATTCTGAAAAGTACTTTTTCTGTCATGTCTAACTACCAGGAAGTTTGTAAAGAGGCTGAGTATGCCGGGAGCTTATATTCATGAGCTCATCTTGACTGACAGCTCTTTGAAACTCCCATGTAAAGAAACTTGGATGCAGTCAGCCATGTTGCAACAAAATCATCTCAAGCAAATTTGCTGATACACAAAGCAACTCAAACATTGAAATTGCATCAATGATATCAATTCTTTTTTATACATCCCCTGTTTGGCATGTCTCTTGTGATGCAGTTCACAACAGCACTGATCAATGTGTTGACATGACAACTGCTTCAGAGTTTTGAATGACACCCCCACCCTTTGTTCCATGCTAGCTGAAGACCTAGCTAGCCAGTAACTAGCTAACACCAGACAGAGATGAAAGGGGAAACATATAAGAATCTTTGCCATTGATGAACAGGGTAAACTTTTATTTATATTTGATGACACCCTAAAGTCAAATTTTGGCACCAGTAGAGTGGGTATCTAGCTATATACCACATCCCTATGTAAACATGCCTTCTCCAATGTTGGTTACAAGGCAGTACTTTTCGAAATGTTGCCATTGGTTCATTAAAATTAGACTGAAGGCGATGTCACCTTGTTCCCTTAATAACGAATCCAAGTGTTTGACATGGGGGAGTTGACCAGTAACTTTATGATCAAACATTATCAATCTAGAATCAATTGTAATTTTTCATACTTCGGTCATCATACTTTGATCTGGTTTCCTTTAAATATCATCCAGTTTCATGAAAAACATGATTTTGACTGTCCAATACCTTTAAATAGCTCAATTTTAATGATAACATATTCACTTAGGATCTCACTTGGTGAAGTCCATAGGGGAATTTGCCTGGTAGAGACAATCTGGGGCAGGCCTTCACGGAAAACAAAAAATATTTGACTACAGGAGTCACCACGGTAGTCAACCACTACAGCCCGTGACGGTAGTCAACCACCACAGCCCGTGACACGCAGGCAGGCGAGCTAATACCTCATACCTGGAGCAAGGCCAGACACATCCCACCACAGAAAGACTCTGCTATTAATTGAATGAAAATTATCACCAGGGGGAACAACCCTAACCTGGGAGAACTACCTTGCTGCACTCAAACCCTTAACAAGAACACATGATTCTGCTAGTTGCTCACCAGGACTGATTAGTTGAATCAAAAATCTAATCAAAGTTTATTGCTCACATAGACAGTTTAGTAGTTGTTATAGTGGGTGCAGCGAATTGCTTGCATTATTAGATCCTTACAGTGCAGTAAAATGTCAAACATCAGGTGTGATTTAGCAAAAGCCTGCATACCCAGTTGCTGTCCAGCAGCAGGGTTGGCTATCCCTGGAGTGATGATACTGTGCGGCGTTAGAGTCATATGGAATAAAATAATGGTTAAACCTGGAATTTTTAGTTGCTACGTATAAATTAAAAATATATACCCAGTGATTGTTATAGAATATAACTTATGAATCCCTCATAAGCTTAGTTCAATTGTTGTAACCCATCAGAACCCAAAATACAAGCTTGCTTTACTCCAATGATCCACTACACTACTTTCATACGCAACAGAAGGAATTAAAACGTGAAATGCAAAACAAGATAATGCGACTCACAAATGAACGTAACAGAGAAGAACATCAAGGCAGTACAAAATACAATTTAAAAAACTCTAAATGTCACCTACCTGACTGAACCCTAGTCAACACTTTACTCAGAAGTCAACCACACACACCACTAAACACCCTCGAAAATTCCACTCCTGGGGTTGACACAGTTGACCTTTTTTTAGCAGGTTACTCATGCAGGGTCACAGCTCTGCACTCTCTCTCTTTAATACGTGCATGGCCAACGCTTTTTACTCCATGATCATACAGAGTACTAACCGGCAGCAACAACTAACACATTCTTAGCATACATTAATGATATAGTCATAAATTAATGATATACTGTATACCCATTGACTCTTAAAGGATAACTTATAAATCCCTCATGAGCTTAGTTCAACTGTCGTACACCATCAGAACCAAAATACAAGCTCGTTTTACTCCAATGTTTCTAAACAATGTAAATGTAAACAAACACTGTATTGCCTCAAAACATGGTTAAAACTATAATTTTAATATGATGGATGGTCAGTCTTTGCATGCATAGCTCTGTCTATAAATTTGATAGTGTTTACATTTCTCCAGGTTGTCACGACTTCTGCCGAAGTCGTTGCCTCTCCTTGTCCGGGCGGTGTTCGGCGGTCGACGTCACCGGCCTTCTAGCCATCATCGATCCATTTTTCATTTTCCATTGGTTTTGTCTTGTCTTCCCACACACCTGTTGTCAATCCCATTCATTACCTGTTGTGTATTTAACCCTCTGTTTCCCCTCATGTGTTTGTCAGAGATTGTTTTATGTCAAGTGTTGATTCTTGGTGTATAGGTGCGCGACGGGTCCTCGTACCCATGTTTATTTTATGTATGTATATTTTTGTGTTTGGAGCATGTTATGTGGACATTTATTAAAAGTTTCCATTTACACTTCGTTTAACTCTCCTGCGCCTGACTTCCCTGCCACCTATACACACGACGTTGACACAGGTCCATCCCTCAGCTTTTTACCAAAACACGGGTTGGGTTACCACTTTGTTATTGTTTCAGTTAAGGATTCTAGCTTTAAAGTTATATCTCTAATTATCACTGGTTAACCTCTGCAGGATAATTTACTGCCATTATTTTTTGCATTTGACACTTCAGTCACAAGAACAGAGAGATTGTCCTCAGCTATCTTCCCCGCAGGGACCCGCACGGTAGCAGTTGAAAAAGTGAGGAAAGGTGAGTGCCCTCCAACCCGATCACCAAGCTGGGGATCCTGGGACTGATAACCTCCCTCTGCAACTGGATCCTGGACTTCGTAATGAGACAGCCCCAGACCCCAGGTGGTGAGGGTAGGCAACAGCACTTCCGCCATGCTGACCATCAACACAGGGGCCCCTCAGGGGTATGTGTTTAATCCCCTCCTGTATTCCTTGTTCCCCCACGACTGTATAGCCACGCACAACTCCAACACCATCATCAAGTTTGATGGCGGTGAGACAACCTACCGGGATTAAGTCAGAGACTTGGCATTGTGGTGCCAGGACAACAATCTCTCCCTCAACGTCAGTAAGACCAAGGAGCTGATCGTGGACTACAGCATAAAGAGGGGAGAGCACGGCCACATCCACATGGATGGGGCTGTAGTGGAGCGGATTGAGAGCTTCAACTTCCTTGGTGTCCACATCACTAAAGACTTAACACACACAAACACCCGCACAGTCGTGAAGAGGGAACGACAGCGCCTCTTCCCCCTCAAGAGGCTGAAAAGATTTGTCATGGGCCCTCGGATCCTCAAAAAGTTCTATAGCTGCACCATCGAGAGCATCTTGACTGGCTGCATCACAGCTCTGTATGGCAAATACACCGCCCTCGAATGCAAATCGCAACAGAGGTCCTGCCATCCAGGACTTCTACAGTATATCAGGCAGTGTCAGAGGAAGGTCCGAAATATTGCCAAAGATTCCAGTCACCAAAGCCATAAATTGTTCACTCTGCTACCGTCCAGCAAACAGTGGTCGAATCAACAGACTCCGAGACAGCTTCTACCCCCAAGACTTAAGACTTTGAAATAGCCATAAGATTGCTAAATAGTTAAATAAATGGTTACCCGTTTGGATATCCACACTGACCCTATCTTGCACTGACTCTATGCACACTTAGGCCGTGTCTACATATGACACTTACAAGTGACTTATGCAATCAGAATACGAAGATCGCATTGAAAAGATGGGTCTAGATGCACAACAGTTACATTGTGATTTGATTGTGTTCAGATCTTTACCTCAGGAGGTAGTCAGGGACGCATTGTGTGTGGATTTCTCCTCAGTCTGGACAAATTCATGCTACCGAAAGTGCATACAGTGGGCAACATCATCAGCACGTCGCCCACAAGTCTCCATAAAACTTGTGTTTTGGGACTGAGAGGTAGCTTTTCATTATAACGTTGGAGGAAATACATTCCAAGAGTATGTTTGCTGGCCTCATCAATGCTAGCCAGCTAGCTAATATTTAGAAGAAAAATAAATCTGTTTCGCTACAATTATGCTAACCTGTTTGCAATCCCTTTAGCATTGCTTGCTAGCTAGCTACAGAGGTTAGCAAAGCTAGTCACCTACATTAGTTACAGTTGAAGTCGGAAGTTTACATACACTCAGGTTGGAATCTTGTTTTTCAATCACTCCACAAATGTCTTGTTAACAAACTATAGTTTTGGCAAGTCGGTTAGGACATCTACTTTGTGCATGGCACAAGTAATTTTCCCAACAATTGTTTACAGACAGATTATTTCACTTATAATTCACTGTATCACAATTCCAGTGGGTCAGAAGTTTACATACACTAAGTTGTCTGTGCCTTTAAACAGCTTGGAAAATTCCAGAAAATAATGTCATGGCTTTAGAAGCTTCTGATAGGCTAATTGAGATCATTTGAGTCAATTGGAGGTGTACCTGTGGATGTATTTCAAGGCTACCTTCAAACGCAGTGCCTCTTTGCTTGACATCATGGGAAAATCAAAAGAAATCAGCCAAGACCTCAGAAAGAAAATTGTAGACCACCACAAGTCTGGGTCATCCTTGGGAGCAATTTCCAAACGCCTGAAGGTACCACGTTCATCTGTACAAACAATAGTACGCAAGTATAAACACCATGGGACCACGCAGCCGTCATACCGCTCAGGAAGGAGACGCGTTCTGTCTCCTAGAGATGAACGTACTTTGGTGCGAAAAGTGCAAATCAATCCCAGAACAACAGCAAAGGACCTTGTGAAGATGCTAGCGGAAACAGGTACAAAAGTATCTATATCCACAGTAAAACGAGTCCTATATCAACATAACCTGAAAGGCCGCTGAGCAAGGAAGAAGCCACTGCTCCAAAACTGCCATAAAAAAGACTAGTTTGCAACTGCACATGGGGACAAAGATCGTACTTTTTTGGAGAAATGTCCACTGGTCTGATGAAGCCAAAATAGAACTGCTTGGCCATAATGACCATCGTTATGTTTGGAGGAAAAAGGGGGAGGCTTGAAAGCCGAAGAACACCATCCCAACCGTGACGCATCATGTTGTGGGGGTGCTTTGCAGCAGGAGGGACTGGTGCACTTCACAAAATAGATGG
Organism: Salvelinus alpinus; assembly: GCF_045679555.1. Lineage (NCBI taxonomy): Eukaryota > Metazoa > Chordata > Actinopteri > Salmoniformes > Salmonidae > Salvelinus > Salvelinus alpinus. The sequence goes on along the minus strand of NC_092099.1, from coordinate 35,877,504 downwards.
CATCATGAGGGAGGACAATTATGTGGATATATTGAAGCAACATCTCAAGACATCAGTCAGGAAGTTAAAGCTTGGTCGCAAATGGGTCTTCCAATGGACAATGACCCCAAGCATACTTCCAAAGTTGTGGCAAAATGGCTTAAGGACAACAAAGTCAAGGTATTGGAGTGGCCATCACAAAACCCTGACCTCAATCCTATCCTAGAAAATGTGTGGGCAGAACTGAAAAAGCGTGTGCGAGCAAGGATCCCTACAAACCTGACTCAGTTACACCAGCTCTGTCAGGAGGAATGGGCCAAATATCACCCAACTTATTGTGGGAAGCTTGTGGAAGGCTACCCGAAACGTTTGACCGAAGTTAAACAATTTAAAGGCAATGCTACCAAATACTAATTGAGTGTATGTAAACTTCTGACTCATTGGGAATGTGATGAAAGAAATAAAAGCTGAAATAAATCATTCTCTCTATTATTATTCTGACATGTCACATTCTTACCTTCTTATGGCTGCATCCCGCTACCGGGATCGATATGGCAGCAGCCAGTGAAAGTGCAGGGTGCCAAATTCAAAACAACAGAAATCTGATCATTAAAATTCCTCACACATACATGTGTCTTATATCATTTTAAAGGTAATCTTGTTGTTAATCCCACCAAAGTGTACGATTTCAAATATGCTTTTCAGCGAAAGCACTACAAACGATTATGTTAGGTCACCACCAAACCACAATAAGCACAGCCATTTTTCCAGCGAAAGATAGCTTTCACAAAAAGCAGAAATAGAGATAGATTTAATCACTAACCTTTGATTATCTTCATCAGATGACACTCATAGGACTTCATGTTACACAATACATGCATGTTTTGTTTGATAAAGTTCATATTTATAACAAAAAATCTGAGTTTACATTGGCGCGTTACATTCACTAGTTCCAAAAACATCAAGTGATTTTGCATAGCCACATCATTTCAACAGAAATACTCATCATAAATGTAGATGATAATACAAGTTATACACATGGAATTATAGATATACCTCTCCTTAATGCAACCGCTGTGTCAGATTTCAAGAAAACTTTACGGAAAAAGCAAATCATGCAATAATCTGAGACGGACCTCAGAACAATAGCCAAATTAGCCGCCATGTTTGGGTCAACAGAAACCAGAAAATACATGATAAATGTCTCCTTACCTTTGATGAACTTCATCAGAATGCAGTCCTAGGAAACCCAGGTCCACAATAAATGCTTGATTTGTTCGATAATGCCCGTTATTTATGTCCAATTAGCTACTTTGGTTAGCGCGTTAGTGGTAAACAATTCCAATGTCACAAAGCGCATCCTCTATAACGTGACGAAATGTCAAAAAGTTCCGTAACAGTCAGTAGAAACATGTCAAACGATGTACTGAATCAATCTTTAGAATGTTGTTAACATACATCTTGAATAACGTTCCAACAGGAGAATTAGATTGACTTCAGAAGAGCGGTGGAACGGAGGTCCTCCTCATGTGAAGGCGCATGTGAAAGCATGGTCAGCTCGTGGCAGTCTCCTTCGGCCCCCCTTCACATTAGAGTCATCAGACGAAGTTCTATTGACTGTTGACATCTAGTGGAAGCCGTAGGAAGTGAAAACTCATCAATATCTCGCTGTAATGTCAATGAGAGCTTGGTTGAAAATCTGCCACCTCAGAAACAATTCAAACAGGAAGTGGAACTTCTCAGGTTTTTGCCCGCCATATGAGTTCTGTTATACTCACAGACATAATTCAAACAGTTTTAGACACTTCAAAGTGTTTTCTATCCAATATGAATAATAATATGCATATATTAGCAACTGGGACTGAGGAGCAGGCAGTTTACTATGGGCACCTCTGTGCACCTTTCATCCAAGCTACTCAATACTGCCCCTGCAGCCATAAGAAGTTAAAATAAAGTGGTGATCCTAACTGACCTAAGACAGGGCATTTTTACTAGGATTAAATGTCAGGAATTGTGAAAAACTGAGGTTAAATGTATTTGGCTAAGGTTTATGTAAACTTCCAACTTCAACTGTATGTATATATATATATATACATAAAACAATGAACCATGGGCTAAATTCGGCCAGTGTTGGGGAACCAGGATATATACACACACATTCACATACATTACATACGGACACATACGTAACACACACACACGCATACCGACAACACAGACACACGTTTACCGACACAACACACACGTTTACACTCATTATATGCTGCTACTACTCTGTTCATTATTTTACTCTTATTATTCTCTATCCTGATGTCTAGTCACTTTACCCTGCCTTCCTGTAAATATCTAGTTCAATTACTCCGGCACATTGATCTGGTACCAGTACTCCCTGTATATAGCTTCATCGTAGGGACCACAACCCTTACTATAGTCAGTCTATTGTGGTAGCAAGGTGGGCCTCATGACATAGCTGCTGGACCATTCTGGATAACATTTTGCTCTATTATCAGAACTAACTTGAAACATGCTGTTATTCCTTCCTAATGGCTACATACATAATAAGCCCAAGTGTACCAATAGTTTGGAGTAACAATTGCAGTACCTATATGAATACATTTACCTTCTTAGAGATGATAAACCCAAGGTGCTCCTCTTCACTTCGTTTCACAATGAGGGGTTTCAGGTTCGCTGAAGTGTGATTTTAAGTTAAACTCTTTAGGTTGACAAGACAATGCTGGAGGTTGTTTTCTTGATGTGTAAAACCTCACCTGGATTTTCCCCCATTTGATTTGAGAATCCCCAGTCCTAACCAAACAGAGGCACAGGAGTGAGTCAGAAGATGTAGGATACCCCCGCCTTTTAGGGGCCCTGCCCTACTTCTGTCCTAGAGCTAGGAAGTGGCTTCTACCTCAGAGATTCACAGAAACATCATGTGAATGCACTTCTTGGAACCTATCGTGCAGTCACACAACCACAGGTGCACATGGACTCTCGCTCAAACACAAACACACAGCGGTTAATACTCAGGTGGGGGGAACTATGTAACCACCAACTTTCTCTTATTGTCATCTCTCATTTGTTTGATTTTAGTCTTGCTGATCTCAAGGGAATAGGTCAACTTAAATGTATGAAACCAGCAATAGATCAAATACCACTCAAATTAAATGTGTATATGGGGCCTCCCTAGTGGCGCAGCGGTGTAAGGCACTGCATCGCTGTGCTAGAGGCTTCACTACAGATCTGGGTTTGATCCCAGGCTGTTTTACAGCCGGCCTGACCGGGAGACCCATTAGGCGGCGCCCAATTGGCCCAGCATCGTCCGGGTTAGGGCAGGGTTTGGCCTGCTGGGATGTCCTTGTCCCATCGCGCTCTAGCGACTTCTTGTAGCAGCCGGGCGCATGCACGCTGACTTCGGTCGTGAGCTGTACAGTGTTTCCTCCGACACATTGGTGCGACTGGCTTCCGGGTTAAGCAAGCAGGCTGTCAAGAAGCAGTGCGGCTTGGCGGGGGTTGTGTTTCTGAGGACACATGGTTCTCGACCTTCGCTTCTCCCGAGTCAGTACGGGAGCTGCAGCGATGAGAAAAGAGCATACCAATTGGATATCCCAATAATTGGGGAGAAAGGGGGTAAAAAGTATGAGGGGAAAAAAAGGTTTGTATATGCATTTGCATTTACTGGCACTTTTGGCATTTCTTATTTTACAGAAATAATTTTCAAATTCAATACAAATGACCTCCCCATTGGTACAACTCAGCATTATATCATTCTGTCAGGTAGGCCTACATTGCAGTCAACATTTAATTGGAAAGTTTTTTGGGGAAACCCTTTAGAAATGTTCATGCAAACAGTGCATGGTGAATGGATTGCACATCGCAAATAACCTACTAACCAAGACTAAGGACAAAACTTGTTCAATACCTGATTTGCATACCCATTGTTGCCTTAGTTAGCATTTACTGGTAGATATCATAGTGGAAACGTATTTCCTACCTACCGGATACCGATGTCATTCTTCTGTGAGCTGCTCCATGCGACAACTAGTTAAGAGCTGAGCGCTCTTGCTGCCTGCAGATGATATTCCACTGAAACTAGTTTATCAACTATATTTCACATGCTTTGTGATTGTGTAGGCTACTTTGTGCATGATCCACTACACTACTTTCATACTCAACAGAAGGAATTAAAACGTGAAATGCAAAACAAGATAATGCGACTCACAAATGAACGTAACAGAGAAGAACATCAAGGCAGTACAAAATACAATTTAAAAAACTCTAAATGTCACCTACCTGACTGAACCCTAGTCAACACTTTACTCAGAAGTCAACCACACACACCACTAAACACCCTCGAAAATTCCACTCCTGGGGTTGACACAGTTGACTTTTTTTTAGCAGGTTACTCATGCAGGGTCACAGCTCTGCACTCTCTCTCTTTAATACGTGCATGGCCAACGCTTTTTACTCCATGATCATACAGAGTACTAACCGGCAGCAACAACTAACACATTCTTAGCATACATTAATGATATAGTCATAAATTAATGATATACTGTATACCCATTGACTCTTAAAGGATAACTTATAAATCCCTCATGAGCTTAGTTCAACTGTCGTACACCATCAGAACCAAAATACAACCTCGTTTTACTCCAATGTTTCTAAACAATGTAAATGTAAACAAACACTGTATTTCCTCAAAACATGGTTAAAACTCAAATGTTGATATCATAGATGGTCAGTGCTTGCATCGATAGCTGTGTCCATGAATTTGAGCGCTTACATTTCTCCAGGCCCATCCCTCAGGCGGGGGGACCGCTTCAACTAAGAATTCTAGCTTTAACGTTACTTCTCTAGTTATCACTGGTTAAAGGTGCTACACATAGGATTTTTTTTGTATTGTAATTTCAGAAAATGTCCATAATATATCTGATGTAATAGTAGAATGGTAGTGTTTCACAGTATTACTGTACTTACCCACCAGCGTTGTGATTGGCTGTGATATTCGCTTATTGTTTTCTCCCACCGGAGCGGCATCTGTTGTCAAAATAGGAAAGCTGATCTGACTTTGTGTCTATGTTATCTAGTGGAAATCGCTCTGTCAATTCTTGGTTGCTAAAATTCGACACTGTTTGCTTAATTTCAGTTTATGTGAGAAAAGAAACAATGAATAGTGTAGGGAGTCTATGCTAGCAGATACCCATAGACTTCCAGTCATTGCACTAATGCTAGTTAGCATTGGCTTGCAAAACTACCTCTAACTTCCTTCATACTGGACACATACAAATTATATCCACAAGTTCTCTGGGGAAGTAAATAAAGGGCCTCATTGCCACAATCCTGAAGTATAATTTTAAAGCCTGCAGTGTGAATAAGGCTTTAGAGGGCCTCCAGGCAGAGCTAAATGGTGGGGGCTACTTAAAGAGCCAGTGCAATTGAGACACAACATGAGCTCCATGGTGGAGTTGCTTCTCCGTGAGGACCACAAACCTTACTGAAGACATTGTGTTGTGGTAGCCAGGTGGACCTCATGACATACAGTGCATTCGGAAAGTATTCAGACCCCTTGACTTTTGCCACATACCCCATAATGACGAGGCAAAAACAGGTTTTTAGTAATGTTTGCACATTTATTAAACAGCAATATCACAGACCTCAGAAAAATAATTGCAGACCTCCACATGTCTGGTTCATCCTTGGGAGCAATTTCCAAACGCCTGAAGGTACCATGTTCATCTGTACAAACAATAGTACGCAAGTATAAAATCCATGGGACCATGCAGCCGTCATACCGCTCAGGAAGGAGACGCGTTCTGTCTCCTAGAGATGAACGTACTTTGGTGCGAAAAGTGCAAATCAATCCCAGAACAACAGCAAAGGACCTTGCGAAGATGCTGGAGGAAACAGGTACAAAAGTATCTATATCCACAGTAAAACGAGTCCTATATCGACATAACCTGAAAGGCCGCTCAGCAAGGAAGAAGCCACTGATCCAAAACCGCCATAAAAAAGCCAGACTACGGTTTGCATGGGGACAAAGATCGTACTTTTTGGAGAAATGTCCTCTGGTCTGATGACACAAAAATAGAACTGCTTGGCCATAATGACCATCGTTATGTTTGGAGGAAAAAGGGGGAGGCTTGAAAGCCGAAGAACACCATCCCAACCGTGAAGCACGGGGGTGGCAACATCATGTTGTGGGGGTGCTTTGCTGCAGGAGGGACTGGTGCACTTCACAAAATAGATGGCATCATGAGGATGGAAAATTATGTGGATATATTGAAGCAACATCTCAAGACATCAGTCAGGAAGTTAAAGCTTGGTCACAAATGGGTCTTCCAAATGGACAATGACCCCAAGCATTCTTGTGTTGTGGCAAAATGGCGTAAGGACAACAAAGTCAAGGTATTGGAGTGGCCATCACAAAGCCCTGATCTCAATCCTATAGAAAATGTGTGGGCAGATCTGAAAATGCGTGTGCGAGCAAGGAAGCCTACAAACCTGACTCAGTTACACCAGCTCTGTCAGGAGGAATGGGCCAAAATTCACCCAACTTATTGTGGGTGGCTTGTGGAAGGCTACCCGAAACATTGACCCAAGTTAAACAATTTAAAGGCAATGCTACCAAATATTAATTGAGTGTATGTAAACTTCTGACAAACTGGGAATGTGATGAAAGAAATAAAAGCTGAATTAAATTATTCTCTCTATTATTATTCTGACATTTCACATTCTCAAAATAAAGTGGTTATCCTTATTGACCTAAGACAGGGAATTTTTACTTCGTGTCACATATCAGTTTGCAAAAATGTAAAAAATAAAATATTAAAAAATGATTATATTTTATGCTTTCTTGAGTAAGGCATCTCCAAAAATCTCAGTGCTTTCTGTCGTGGAGGGGCAGCCAGCGGAAAATACAGAGGGTAGGGGTTGATAATCTTCTCTACTATTGCTGTGATTGTCTCAGTGTTCTGTCACTCAATGGGGACACTACATCACCACAAAATCTACATGGAGAGCTTGAAAGTTCAAGCCCCCTTGGGTGCTGCCATAGATTTACATTAGAAGTGCCATTCCAAAAGGCTCAAGGTCATTGGCCACAGATAAAATGACGTCAAATCACGTTAGATCTACCGTAGCTTTGATTGGACTGATCATGTCAACGTCATACTTTCAAAATCTTAGCTAGCAAGCTAGACAAGCAGTCATCCTCATGAATCACGTTGAAAATCTACTGTCAAATCCTTTTCCATCCTTGTCATATGAAGAGAAATCATGGATAAAACATATCAGTGGTCATCGGCCAATTAACATAAACATTACACAACAAGTTGGAAATCGCAAATTCAACAATGAGTGGTTTGGAAGGAATCATTCACTAACTGCAAGCGTTGAAAAGTAATCCCTATTTTGCTTCCCCTGCCTGCCTGCCATTCGGTGGAGAGGGTGTGTGGTGCAAGTCTGAGTTTAAGGGTCTCTCTTTACCAAGCTTAAAAGGATAAACATTCACATGCAACACCATGGGCCAGAAAAGGTTGAATACGTTGGCCATGCTGTCAAGCCAGCATGACATCTGCCGCGCTCAAAACAACTGGGAACTCAGAAAAAAACGAGCTCCGACTGGGAAAATACGTTTTGAACGGTCATACAACTCGGGATTCCATATCGGGAACTCAGGCCTCTTTCTAGAGTTCCTAGTTGTCTTGAAAGCACCAGAAATCCAGAGAATGTCAGACTTTGATGACAAAGTTTCATGGCAAAATTTGCCCACAAGAAGGACAGCCGCGCAACATTCCTGTTCAAGTGGGCATAGCATAGCTCTGAGTCCAAAAATGTCTTGTATGCTGCTGCATAAATTATGTAATATGCCAGGGAGATAGTTTTACTTTCTTAGATACAGTATACATAAGTGTAGGTTGTAGTAAGCTGTTAGTAACCCATGTGCCTCACCCTAATAATTTGGTCTCTTTCTCCCTCATAACTTAGCCTACTGTTCTGACTTGGTAACTGCTGGACCATTCTCAAATCTATAAAGTGTTACTCTTTTATCAGAACTAACTTTAAACCTGCTGTTAATCCTTCCTAATGGCTATCTTCATGCTACATATGTTTCTCTATTCAATAGTAATAATAATATGCATATTGTACGATCTAGAATAGAGTACGAGGCAGTTTAATTTGGGCACGATTTTTTCCAAAGTGGAAACAGCGCCCCCATATTGACAAGAAGTTAATCCCATTGAGAACTTGTGGTCAATCCTCAAGAGGCGGGTGGACAAACAAAAACCCACAAATTCTGACAAACTCCAAGCATTGATTATGCAACAATGGGCTGCCATCAGGCAGGATGTGGCCCAGAAGTTAATTGACAGCATGCCAGGGCGGATTGCAGAGGTCTTGAAAAAGAAGGGTCAACACTGCAAATGTTGACTCTTTGCATTAACTTCATGTAATTGTCAATAAAAGCCTTTGACACTTATGAAATGCTTGTAATTATACTTCAGTATTCCATAGTAACATCTGACAAAAATATCTAAAGACACTGAAGCAGCAAACTTTGTGGAATATAATATTTGTGTCATTCTCAAAACTTTTGGCCAAGACTATATGTACAACAGATGTAAAAAACAGGTAAAAATGGCACCTTATGGAACAGCGGGGACTGTGAAGAGATACACACGAAGGTACAGACACACGCATATGCATACATTGTAATATTGTTGTATGGTGGTATTATACATTTTGTATTGTACATTTTGTATTGTAGATACAGTATGTAGTGGTGTAATAATGTATATGATGTACTGTTTTATCTTTTGTTTTATATGTCATGTAAGTGCTTTAATGTGTTTGGAACCCAGGAAGAGTGGCTGATTTCTTGGCATCCCTAATAAATACAAATACAAATCCTCAAAAAAGTATACAGCTGCTCCATCGAGAGCATCCTGACTTGTTGCATTACCGCCTGGTATGGCAACTGCTCGGCCTCCAACCGCAAGGTGCTACAGAGGGTAGTGCGTACGGACCAGTACATCACTGGGGCCAAGCTTCCTGCCATCGAGGACCTCTATACCAGGCAGTGTCAGAGGTAGGCCCTAAAAATTGCCAAAGACTCCAGCCACCCTAGTCATAGACTGTTCTCTCTGCTACCAAACGGCAAGCGGTACCAGAGCGCCAAGTCTAGGTCCAAAAGGCTTCTTAACAGCTTCTTACCTCTTATTTTTCTTAAAACTACATTGTTGGCTAAGGGCTTATAAGTAAGAATTTCATGATAAGAGGAAAATAACTTATATGTAAACTGTTATACCCACTGTCTTAGTCTACTACTACCACTACAACTACCACTACTACTAATACAGAGCAGTTAATTAAACTGAAGTTGGGAAAATATAAAGACAAACTGTCTCAGTTCCCTCAGATTACATTTGTACAGTACAAGCCAACACATACCCTAGTGTATCTTTTGTATGTACCAAATCAAATCAAGCTTGTTAGTGTGTGCACATCTTGTTACAGCCTGAACTCGAAATGGATTAAATCGTTTTTTCCCCTAACCCATCTACACACAAAACCCCATTATTACAAAATTAAAATGTGTTTTTTGAAATCTTTGCAAATGTCTTGCAAATAAAATAAAGAAACATATATTTTACGAACGTATTCAGACCTCTGAGTAAATACATGATAGAATCACCTTTGGCAGCAATTACAGCTGAGTCTTTATACGTAGGTACATCCCTAAGAGCTTTGCACACCTGGACTGTACAATATTTGCACATCTTTTTTAAATTATTCAAGCTCTGTCAAGTTGGTTGTTGATCATTGCATGACAGCCAAGTCTTGCCATAGATTTTCAAGACGATTTAAGTCAAAACTGTAACTAGGCCAGTCAGGAACATTCAATGTCGTCTTGGTAAGCAACTCCAGTGTATATTTGGCCTTGTGATTTAGGCTATTGTCCTACTGAAAGGTACATTTGTCTCCCAGCGTCTGTTGGAAAGCAGACCGAACCAGGTTTTCCTCTAGGATTTTGCCTGTGCTTAGCTCTACTCAGTTTATTTGTATCCTAAAAAACTCCCTAGTCCTTGCTGATGACAAACATACCCATAATATGATGCAGCCACCACCATGCTTGAAAATATGAAGTGGTACGCAGTGATGTGTTGTGTTGGATTTGTCCCAAACATAACGCTTTGTATTCAGGACATAAAAGTTCATTTCTCTGCCACATTTTTTGCAGTTTTACTTTAGTGCCTTGTTGCAAACAGGATGCATGTTTTGGAATATTTTTATTCTGTGCAGACCTCCTTTTCACTCTGTAATTTAAGTTAGTATTGTGGAGTATGTACAATGTTGTTGATCCATCCTCAGTTTTCTCCTATCACAGCTATTAAACTGTAACTGTTTAAAAGTCACCATTGGCCAAATGGTGAAATCCCTGAGTGGTTTCCTTCCTCTCTGTCAACTGAGTTAGGAAGGACGCCTCTATCTTTGTAGTGACTGGGTGTATTGATACACCATCCAAAGTGTAATTAATAACTTCACCATGCTCAGAGGGATATTCAGTGGCTGCTCTGCGGTCCCGTTCTGTGAGCTGCTGTGGCCTACTGTACCACTTCGCGGCTGAGACGTTGTTGCTTCTAGAATCTAGACGTTTCCACTTCACAATAACATAACTTAGTTCAACGGGGCAACTCTAGCAGGGCAGAAATGATACAAACTGATTTTTTGGAAAGGTGGCATCCTATGACAGTGCCACATTGAAAGTCACTGCCAATGTTTGTCCATGGAGATTGCATGACTGTGTGCTCAATTTTATACACCCGTCAGCAATGGGTGTGGCTGAAATTGCCAAATCCACTAATTTGAAGGGCTGCCCACATACTTTTGTATGTAATGTATTTGTTGTAGAAAATATTTCTTACCATCAGGGACATACTATTGGATAATGCATGATGACATTCTCGCACTCTCCACTTCAAGAATTCAGTCAGTCAGAGGGGACAAGACAAAAGACTACAGTAAATCTTTATATTACTTTAGAGTTTATTCAAAGAGAAAAGACCTTCAGGAAAATACAAGACTTCCTGTCATACACAGAGAGCACATAAGTTAGAGTAGCATGGCAGAAACACTGGAGAAAAACACCCAAGCCTGACTTACATCCAAGCCTGCAAGGAACAGACTTTATGTCACTACAATGTCCCCACAACTCTGGGAACGATGTTATGGGATCATCTGGAGAATCAAATGTTGCATGTGTATTGTGTTTTGAGTTGTTTGAAAAAGAAAAAAAAAAAGGCATAATTTAGGATTATTGACGAAAATCATGTTCAATATAAAACAAGCTAAAAAAACGAATATCATGATACACATTAGTGTAACAAAACATTGCCTCTGTAAACATTGCCATTTTCTCAACCTAACATGAGCGTTATAATAGTCAACCACTGCAGAGTACATAAACTATTGTTAAGCTTCTTAACTAAGTCTAAAACTTAATGCTTCAAGTGAGATCTTAAAAAAGTATATTTATCAACATTGTGGTTTCGTCATTCCTTTTACACTTTTAATGTTGCCATCTTGGCACTTTTATAAAACATAAAATCAGCAAGCGAATGCTTTTCAGATTGCGAAGAAATTGTTGTCCGTTTTTCCATTAATAGAATATCAATAACCATAAACTTAATAAACTTAATAAACTCACTTACGCCACTCATGAAGGCCTTGATGTAACCAGAAAGACATAGTGGGACAGCGCTGGGGGGGGGGGGGGGGGGGGGCTATTCAACACACACACATACAGCATTGGGGTTCGCTTTTCAAACTGGTTTCTTTTTCCATATATAAAAAAGGTTGGCTTGTGAAAAAATTCTGTGATGTATAATTTGCAGTGCCTTTCCCACAGCTCTACACACAATGAATGGCATGACTGTTAGTAGGAGAAAGACCCAACTCAGAGAGTGATTGACCCACCATGGAGTCTGAAACACAGTTAGGGTAGAGAATCTGTCCCCTTAGGTGAAATAGCTTTGATCCATCATCACCATTAAAACACAGTTGTGTTCCTTGAGAAAAGTAGGGTAATCCTCCTCAGGAAAATAATATTATTCATGTTGTTTGTCACCATGTTTTAGGCAGGTCAGATACCCTGTCGTGAGAGAGCCGTGGCAGGGAACATTGCAGTGTATTGAATAGTCTTCAGAAGTACAGACTATACCCTTTAACAGTGAACAACAATAAAAAAGATTCTTCCCAAAGTGGGTTTCTGTGGTGAACACCTTCAAAGAGCTGTAGAATCACAGATGTCACCCATGCTCTGGCTTCTGATGACCAGTCTGCTCTCCTCTGATTTGAAACAGTTGTTTTGTTTTGCCTTCCATTAACAAGCTGACACATCACACGAGAAGGACAAGAAGTAGAGCTCAAGACTTCTTTATTGAGCCTGGCAATGTTGTTTACAGTTAAACACTGAGGTCTAAGCCCTGTTAGCGCATCAGGTTGATTAAGCTACTGTGAGCATACCGGCCCCACAGGAAACTACTGTGGCCTAGCACCTTCTCAACTCAGAGCTGTTAACGCTCAAGCCCCGATTCACTTTAAAACATTGAGTTTGTGAAAGGAGTCACAACCTAGTCTCAGAAACTATTCAGAATTGCCCCAAAAACTGACATCTTCCTTAGAGCCTCCATTGTTTAATATTCACTTGTGTCAACTTGAAATTGATCACTTGTGACAAGGAACACAAATAAAATTCTCATGCCTTTGACCACCACACAGTATATTTCTTTCTACATTCTTGACACTTAGTGCATTGCATTCATAAAAAGATATTAATGAAAAACAACAATAAAACACCACCGTTTTTTCCATCCACCGACTATGAGTCCATTGAGTTTTGCTGACCATGTGTAACCTTTCTGCTACAAAAACTTACATTGACACCCCTCCTCTCTCATCTATTGGCCCCTTTACTACCACACACAAACTGTATATGACCTGAACCTTCTCCTCCACTCTCTTTTATTATATCTGTCTATTCACATCAGGACCATGTCCTCCATCCTGGACTCTGATGGTCCAAACCGGATCACATCGTCATGTTGGACTGAGGATTCCACTAACATGACCATTGAAACTATGAATGATATTAAATTAATATTTATTATACATAGATACTATTTAAATGTTTTACCCACCCACTCTCTGACTCCTAAAGCATTTGAATGTGTTGTGGGTTGGAATAAAAGCAAAGAAGACTGGAGGCTATGTGCATTGTGATTTTTAAAACCAAGGTCAAATAAATATTAACTCCAAATAGTTACTTTTTTTAGGGAATCTTAATAAAATAAAAAACACTATTTCAAAGTCCATCTGGTTCAAATCCTTTTCCATGAACTTGCCCATTAAAATACGGTAGCTGTCCTAACTATCAACACACTCCAGCTGAGTCCTCTCAGATAACAGACTTACGGTAAAATGCATAGGCCCTTCCCACACACTGTGTCATGACAGCACTGAGCCTAGAACCAATTGGCTCCCTTGCTCAGCTTCTTTATTCCCGCCTCCTCCCTGACTGACAGCTTCAACACCTGCCCCCCCCCCGCAGTCAGCAATCATTGGACCAAACAGAAAGACATTGACATACACTACCGTAGCATTAACACTGTATGCTCCGCCCCCTGCCCCTCCTTCGCTAAGGAAAGGAAGGGGTGGAGGGGAGGGGGGCTCCTGAAATACGAGCAGAAGATGCACAGTTAGTAGTAGACTTTAAGCCCATACCACAGTCAGGAACTAGGAACGACACACACACACACACACACACACACACACACACACACACACACACACACACACACACACACACACACACACACACACACACACACACACACACACACACACACACACACACACACACACACACACGCGCCTTCAGGGCAACGGCCCCGCACAGACGTGTGTCCACAATCTGTTGAGCACCAAAGTGGGGCAAATTGTTCACCCCCTTTCTTCACATTTTTTTATTTGATTTATAATCAATTAACTTCATTTTTTACAATTCTCATATCTGGTATTCACGGCTGGGGCGACGTCATCTGGATGTTGTGTATCCTCAATATAGCACGATGCTCCGGGTCGAAGGTCTATGTCGGAGGTGGTTGGCTTTTGTCCGTTGGCATCGCTGAACGTCGGGTAAAACGTGGTTGGTTGGTTTCCAGTGTAGAGGGGGTGTAGTCTCTCTACCAGCTGAGCAGAGAGGTGCGCCCCAGGGTCATAAAGTACACCTGGCTGGCTCCTCCGGATCGCACCGAGGCAAAGAACACCTGCGTATGGGAACACATGCACACACGTCAGTCAATAATGAAAGAAATCAGTGACATCAATAATGACCTTAGTGATCACTGTTTTACAGCCTGTGTTCACAATGAATGCTCAGTTAAACGACCTGTCCTGATTTGTCAGACGCTTGCTAAAAAACTTTAATGAGCAAGCCTTCCTTCAAGACCCGGCCTCTGTAAATTGGTATAGAATCAGCTTGATCCCCTCTGTCGAAGACGCTTGGACCTTCTTTTTTAATATTTTCAGTGGTATTGTTAACAAACACGCCCCCATAAAGAAAATGAGAATTAAAACAGGTTCAGCCCCTGGTTCGACCGTGATCTGGCAGAGTTACTCTACCTCAAGAATTACATTTGGCAAAAGGCTTGGCACACGCATACTCAGGCTGACTGGCTCTAGTTCAGGAAAATTTGAAATAAGTACACTCAGGCGAGCAGTTCTCTCTCTGTGGGTCTAATCCCAAGAAGTTCTGTAAAACGGTTAAAGACCCGGAGAATAAACCCTCCTCCTCACAGCTGCCCATGTCCCTTAATGTGTGTCACGCCCTGACCTTAGAGATCCTTTTTATGTCTCTATTTTGGTTTGGTCAGGGCGTGAGTTGGGGTGGGCATTCTATGTTTTGTTCTATGTTGTCCTTTTCTATGTGTTTGGCCTGGTATGGTTCCCAATCAGAGGCAGCTGTCAATCGTTGTCTCTGATTGAGAACCATACTTAGGTAGCCTGTTCCCACCTGTGTTTGTGGGTAGTTGTTTCCTGTTTTGTGTTTTTTCACCTTACAGGACTGTTTCGTGTCGTTCACTCTCTTTGTTGTTTTTTGTCATTCAGTGTTCAGCTTATTTAATTAAATTTACTATGAACACTTACCACGCTGCGTATTGGTCCGATGATTCCTATTCCTCATCATCAGACGAAGAGGAGAGTCGTTACAATGTGGCTGTTACTGACAAGGAGCACATGGCTGAGCTCTTTAAATCACCACTTCATTAACTTCTTATGGCTGGGGGTAGTATTGAGTAGCTTGGATGAATAAGGTGCACAGAGTAAACTGCCTGCTACTCAGGCCCAGAAGCTAAGTAGATTTGGATAGAAAACACTCTGAAGTTTCTAAAACTTTTTGAATGATGTCTGTGAGTATAACAGAACTCCAGGCAAAAACCTGAGAAAAAATCCAACCAGGAAGTGGGAAATCTGAGATTTGTAGTTTTTCAAGTCATTGCCTATCAAATATACAGTGTCTATGGGGTCATATTGCACTTCCTAAGGCTTCCACTAGATGTCAACAGTCTTTAGAACCTTGTTTGATGCTTCTACTGTGAAGGAGGGGGAATGAGAGCTGTTTGAGTCAGGGGTCTGGCAGAGTGCCACGAGCTCAGTCTCGCGCGCTCCCGTGAGAGTTAGCTGCGTTCCATTGCATTTCTACAGACAAAGGAATTCTCCGGTTGAAACATTATTGAAGATTTATGATGAAAACATCCTAAAGATTGATTCTATACTTTGTTTGACATGTTTCTACGAACTGTAATATGACTTTTCGTCGGAACTTTCGCCTGGACTTGCCCGTGCCTCCTGAGTTTGGATTTGTGTACTAAACGCGTGAACAAAAAGGAAGTATTTGGACATAAATGATGGACTTTATCGAACAAAACAAACATTTATTGTGGAACTGGGATTCCTGGGAGTGCATTCTGATGAAGATCATCAAAGGTAAGTGAATATTTATAATGCTATTTCTGACTTCTGTTGACTCCACAACATGGCGGGTACCTGTATGGCTTGTTTTTGTGTCTGAGCGCTGTACTCAGATTATTGCATGGTGTGCTTTTTCCGTAAAGTTTTTTTGAAATCTGACACAGCGGTTGCATTAAGGAGAAGTTTATCACAAGTTCCATGTATAACACTTGTGTATTTTATCAATATTTATTATGAGTATTTCTGTAAATTGATGTGGCTCTCTGCAAAATCACCGGATGTTTTGGAGGCAAAACATTACTGAACATAACGCGCCAATGTAAACTAAGATTTTTGGATATAAATATGAACTTTATCGAACAAAACATACATATATTGTGAAACATGAAGTCCTATGAGTGTCATCTGATGAAGATCATTATCCTATTTGACTCAGCCATTGCCCGTCCAACATTTTTTAATCTCCCACCCCTTCCAATGCGACTAACCCCGATGCTCCTCCCTCTTTTTCCCCTGCCCCACTACAAAGTTTTTCACTGCAGGCAGTCACTGAGTTGACTTGGCCAAAGCTTTTGATACAGTAGACCATTCCATTCTTGTGGGCCGACTAAGGAGTATTGGTGTCTCTGAGAGGTCTTTGGCCTGGTTTGCTAACTACCTCTCTCAAAGAGTGCGCTGTATAAAGTCAGAACATCTGCTGTCTCAGCCACTGCCTGTCACCAAGGGAGTACCTCAAGGCTCGATCCTAGTCCCCACGCGCTTCTCAATTTACATCAACAATATAGCTCAGGCAGTAGGACGCTCTCTCATCCATTTATATGCAGATGATAGTCTTCTACTCAGCGGGCCCCTCCCCGGATTTTGTGTTAAACGCTGTACGACAAAGCTTTCTTAGTGTCAAACAAGCTTTCTCTGACCTTAACCATGTTCTGAACACCTCTAAAACAAAGGTCATGTGGTTTGGTAAGAAGAATGCCCCTCTCCCTACTGGTGTGATTACTACTTCGAAGGGTTTAGAGCTTGAGGTAGTCACCTCATACAAGTACTTGGGAGTAGGGCTAGACGGTTCACTGTCCTTCTCTCAGCACATATCAAAGCTGCAGGCTAAGGTTAAATCTAGACTTGGTTTCCTCTATCGTAATCACTTCTCTTTCACCCCAGCTGCCAAACTAACCCTGATTCAGATGACCATCCTACCCATGCTAGATTACGGAGATATAATTTATGGATCGGCAGGTAAGGGTGCTCTCGAGCGGCTAGATTTTCTTTACCGTTCGGCCATCAGATTTCCCACATCACTTCATCCTATACTCCTCTGCAAACTGGTAATCTCTGTGTACCTGTTGCAAGACCCACTGGTTGATGCTTATGTATAAAACCCTCTTAGGCCTCACTCCCCCCTATCTGAGATACTTACTGCAGCCCTCATCCTCCACATGCAACACCGGTTCTGCCAGTCACATTATGTTAAAGGTCCCCACATCCCTGTGTCACTCCTCTTTTCAGTTCGCTGCAGCTAGCGACTGAAAAGAGCTGCAAAGAGCACTCAAAATTGACAGTTTTATCTCCATCTCTTCATTCAAAGGCTCAATCATGGACACTCTTACTGACAGTGTGGCTGCTTTGCGTGATGTATTATTGTCTCTACCTTCTTTCCTTCTTGTGCTGTTGTCTGTGCCCAATAATGCTTGTACCATGTTGTGCTGCTGCCATGTTGTGTTGCTACCATGTTGTTGTCATGTGGTGTTGCTACAATGCTGTGTTGTCATGTGTTTCTGCCATGCTATGTTGTCTTAGGTCGCTCTTTATGTAGTGTTGTGGTGTCTTGTCCTATATTTGTATTTTTAATCCCAGCCCCCATCCCCGCAGGAGGCCTTTTGCCTTTTGGTAGGCCGTCATTGTAAATAAGAACTTAACTGACTTGCCTAGTTAAATAAAAATAAATAAAAACATCATCGGTTAGTTACCACTGCCACAAAGTCACAACTGTTGGACCTGTCTCCATGCTGCTGTGCTGTTTGTTGCTACTTGGCTACCTACCAACCTTTTGTTTTTACTTTTACTAACTGTTTAATCAAAATCTGCATTTAACACATTTACCAATGTCTTAGTTTTTACCTCGCTCTACTATTTTCATTTAACTTTTTCACCCTGGACGCTTTATCTGGACATGGTTCTACAGGACCTCCACCAGCCAAAGCTAAGTAGTAACATTAACACCATGACATTTAATTGCAGTAGCTGTACTCTTCAGTAGCTGTACTGTACAGCTTCAGATGCAATCGTTAGGCAAGGGCAATTAAAAAAAATAATATATATATTTTTTTATTTTATCCCATTTTATCCCCAATTTTCGTGGTATCCAATCGCTAGTAATTACTATCTTGTCTCATCGCTACAACTCCCGTACGGGCTCGGGAGAGACGAAGGTCGAAAGCCATGCGTCCTCCGAAGCACCACCCAACCAAGCCGCACTGCTTCTTAACACAGCGCGCCTCCAACCCGGAAGCCAGCCGCACCAATGTGTCGGAGGAAACACCGTGTACCTGGCCCCCTTGGCAAGGTCAATTTTAAGGATGAAACAGCATCTGTGCAACCAGTAAGTACAGATAGTAGTATAAATATCCCCACACAGTACCCGCAGCCGGACAATTTTCTGGAAAGAAATGCTGTCGGCATACTCAGCCGGTGTCGCTCATTCAGCCGACAGAAACTTTCAACCGGTTTTCCCCTTTTAGCAACGACTCAGAGTCAGAGGCCGAGCCTTCTCAGGTCTCTCCTCCACCCGTTACGGGGTCTGAGCTGCCGAAGCCTCCCATTATTAGCTCTGACAAATTGAAAACCCTAGTCATTGGCAACTCCATAAGCCGCAGTATTAGACTTAAAAATAATCCTCTAGCGATCATACACTGTTTACCAGGGGGCAGGGCTACCAACGTAAAGGCTAATCTGAAGAGGGGGCTGGCTAAAGCTAAAACTGGCGAGCGTAGAGAGTATAGGGATATTGTTATCCACGTCGGTACCAACGATGTTAGGATGAAACAGTCAGTGGTCACCAAGAGCAACATAGCTTCAGCCTGGAAATCAGCTAGAAAGATGTGTCGGCATCAAGTAATTGTCTCTGGCCCCATCCCAGTTAGGGGGAGTGATGAGCTCTCACAACTCAATCGCTGGTTGAAAACTGTTTTCTGCCCTTCCCAAAAGATAGAATTTGTAAATAATTGGCCCCCTTTCTGGGACTCACCCACAAACAGGACCAAGCCTGGCCTGCTCAGGAGTGACTGACTCCATCCTAGCTGGAGGGGTGCTCTCATCTTATCTATGAACATAGACAGGGCTCTAACTCCTCTAGCTCCACAATGAGATAGCCTGCTGCCTGGCCTGCAACCTGTTAGCCAGCCTGCCAGCTCAGTGGAGTCTGCCACTAGCACAGTCAATGTAGTCAGCTCAGCTATCCCCATTGAGACAGTGTCTGTGCCTCGATCTAGGTTAAGGAAAACAGAAAATGGCGGTGTTCGCTTAAGCAATCTCACTGAAATAAAGACCTCCTCCATTCCTGTCATTATTGAAAGAGATTGTGATATCTCACATCTCAAAATAGGGTTACTTAATGTTAGATCCCTCACTTTCAAGGTAGTCATAGTCAATTAACTAATCACTGATCATAATCTTGATGTGATTGGCCTACCTGAAACATGGCTTAAGCCTGGTGAATTTACTGTGTTAAATGAGGCCTCTCCTCCTGGTTACACTAGTGAGCGACTAGTGAGCGTCTAGTCATGTAATCTATGCAGCCTAATCAATCACTTTTTATAGCTACTGTTAACAGGCCTCCTGGGCCGTATACAGCGTTCCTCATGGAGTTCCCTGAATTCCTATCGGACCTTGTAGTGATGGCAGATATTCAAATTTTTGGTGACTTTAATATTCACATGGAAAAGTCCACAGACCCACTCCAAAAGGCTTTCTGAGCCATCATCAACTCAGTGGGTTTTGTCCAACATGTCTCTGGACCTACTCACTGTCACAGTCATACTCTGGACCTAGTTTTGTCCCATGGAATAAATGTTGTGGATCTTAATGTTTTTCCTCATAATCATGGACTATCGGACCACCATTTTATTACGTTTGCAATCGCAACAAATAATCTGCTCAGACCCCAACGAAGGAGCATCAAAAGTCGTGCTATAAATTCTCGTACAACCCAAAGATTCCTTGATGCCCTTCCAGACTCCCTCTGCCTACCCAAGGACGTCAGAGGACAAAAATCAGTTAACCACCTAACTGAGGAACTCAATTTAACCTTGCGCAATACCCTAGATGCAGTTGCACCCCTAAAAACATTTGTCATAAGAAACTAGCTCCCTGGTATACAGAAAATACCCGAGCTCTGAAGCAAGCTTCCAGAAAATTGGAACGGAAATGGCGCCACACCAAACTGGAAGTCTTCCGACTAGCTTGGAAAGACAGTACCGTGCAGTATCGAAGAGCACTCAATGCTGCTCGATCATCCTATTTTTCCAACTTAATTGAGGAAAATAAGAACAATCCAAAATGTATTTTTGATACTGTCGCAAAGCTAACTAAAAAGCAGCATTCCCCAAGAGAGGATGGCTTTCACTTCAGCAGTAATAAATTCATGAACTTCTTTGAGGAAAAGATCATGATCATTAGAAAGCAAATTATGGACTTCTCTTTAAATCTGCGTATTCCTCCAAAGCTCAGCTGTCCTAAGTCTGTACAACTCTGCCAGGACCTAGGATCAAGAGAGACACTTAAGTGTTTTAGTACTATATCTCTTGACACAATGATGAAAATAATCATGGCCTCTAAACCTTCAAGCTGCATACTGGACCCTATTCCAACTAAACTACTGAAAGAGCTGCTTCCTGTGCTTGGCCCTCCTATGTTGAACATAATAAACGGCTCTCTATCAATCGGATGTGTACCAAACTCACTAAAAGTGGCAGTAATAAAGCATCTCTTGAAAAAGCCAAACCTTGACCCAGAAAATATAAAAAAAACTATCGGCCTATATCGAATCTTCCATTCCTCTCAATTGTTTGGGAAAAAGCTGTTGCGCAGCAAAACTCACTGCCTTCCTGAAGACAAACAATGTATACAAAATGCTTCAGTCTGGTTTTAGACCCCATCACAGCACTGAGACTGCACTTGAAGGTAGTAAGGTAGTGAAGGTAGTAAATTACCTTTTAATGGCATCAGACCGAGGCTCTGCATCTGTCTTTGTGCTCCTAGACCTTAGTGCTGCTTTTGATACCATCGATCACCACATTCTTTTGGAGAGATTGGAAACCCAAATTCGTCTACACGGACAAGTTCTGTCCTGGTTTAGATCTTATCTGTCGGAAAGATATCAGTTTGTCTCTGTGAATGGTTTGTCCTCTGACAAATCAACTGTAAATTTCGGTGTTCCTCAAGGTTCCGTTTTAGGACCACTATTGTTTTCACTATATATTTTACCTCTTGGGGATGTAATTTGAAAACATAATGTTAACTTTCACTGCTATGTGGATGACACACAGCTGTACATTTCAATGAAACATGGTGAAGCCCCAAAATTGCCCTTGCTAGAAGCCTGTGTTTCAGACATAAGGAAGTGGATGGCTGCAAACTTTCTACTTTTAAACTCGGACAAAACAGAGATGCTTGTTCTAGGTCCCAAGAAACAAAGAGATCTTCTGTTGAATCTGACAATTAATCTTGATGGTTGTACAGTCGTCTCAAATAAAACTGCAAAGGACCTCAGCGTTACTCTGGACCCTGATCTCTCTTTTGACGAACATATCAAGACTGTTTCAAGGACAGCTTTTTCCCAACTACATAACATTGTAAAAATCAGAAACTTTCTGTCCAAAAATGAAGCAGAAAAATTAATCCATGCTTTTGTTACTTCTAGGTTAGACTACTGCAATGCTCTACTTTCCGGCTACCCGGATAAAGCACTAAATAAACTTCAGTTAGTGCTAAATACGGCTGCT
This sequence comes from Salvelinus alpinus, assembly GCF_045679555.1. Lineage (NCBI taxonomy): Eukaryota > Metazoa > Chordata > Actinopteri > Salmoniformes > Salmonidae > Salvelinus > Salvelinus alpinus. The sequence continues at coordinate 35,855,494 of NC_092099.1, read as the reverse complement.
AGAATCCTGACTAGAACCAAATAATTTGATCATATTACTCCAGTGCTAGCCCCCCTACACTGGCTTCCTGTTAAGGCAAGGGCTGATTTCAAGGTTTCACTGCTAACCTACAAAGCATTACATGGGCTTGCTCCTACCTATCTTTCCGATTTGGTCCTGCCGTACATACCTACACGTACGCTACGGTCACAAGACGCAGGCCTCCTAATTGTCCCTAGAATTTCTAAGCAAACAGCTGGAGGCAGGGCTTTCTCCTATAGAGCTACATTTTTATGGAATGGTCTGCCTACCCATGTGAGAGACGCAGACTCGGTCTCAACCGTTAAGTCTTTATTGAAGACTCATCTCTTCAGTGGGTCATATGATTGAGTGTAGTCTGGCCCAGGAGTGTGAAGGTGAACGGAAAGGCTCTGGAGCAACGAACCGCCCTTGCCCTTGCTCTCTCAGCCCCTATTACAGGGGCTGAGTCACTGGCTTACTGGTGCTCTTCCATGCCGTCCCTAGGAGGGGTGCGTCACTTGAGTGGGTTGAGTCACTGACGTGATCTTCCTGTCTGGGTTGGCGCCCCCCCCCCCCCTTGGGTTATGCCGTGGCGGAGATCTTTGTGGGCTATACTCGGCCTTGTCTCAGGATGGTAAGTTGGTGGTTGAAGATCCCTCTAGTGTTGTGGGGGCTGTGCTTTGGCAAAGTGGGTGGGGTTATATCCTGCCTATTTGGCCCTGTCCGGGGGTATCATCAGATGGGGCCACAGTGTCTCCTGACCCCTCCTATCTCAGCCTCCAGTATTTATGCTGCAGTAGTATGTGTCGGGGGGCTAGGGTCAGTCTGTTATATCTGGAGTACTTCTCCTGTCTTATCTGGTGTCCTGTGTGAATTTAAGTATGCTCTCTCTAATTCTCTCTTGGAGGACCTGAGCCCTAGGACCATGCCTCAGGACTACCTGGCATGATGACTCCTTGCTGTCCCCAGTCCACCTGGCCGTGCTGCTGCTCCAGTTTCAGCTGTTCTGCCTGCGGCTATGGAACCCTGACCTGTTCACCGGACGTGCTACCTGTCCCAGACCTGCTGTTTTCAACTCTCTAGAGACAGCAGGAGCGGTAGAGATACTCTTAATGATCGGCTATGAAAAGCCAACTGACATTTACTCCTGAGGTGCTGACTTGTTGCAACCTCGACAACTACTGTGATTATTATTATTTGACCATGCTGGTCATTTATGAACATTTGAACATCTTGGCCATGTTCTGTTATAATCTCCACCCGGCACAGCCAGAAGAGGACTGGCCACCCCTCATAGCCTGGTTCCTCTCTCGGTTTCTTCCTAGGTTTTGGCCTTTCTAGGGAGTTTTTCCTAGCCACCGTGCTTCTACACCTGCATTGCTTGCTGTTTGGGGTTTTAGGCTGTGTTTCTGTACAGCACTTTGAGATATCAGCTGATGTAAGAAGGGATATATAAATACATTTGATTTGATTGTCCCGGAAAATGTAAAAATTGGCTTATATCGAACCTCTTCGATATTATACCTCTTGGTGATGTCATTCGGAAACACAATGTCAACTTTCACTGCTATGAGGATGACACACAGCTGTACATTTTGATGAAACATTGTGAAGCCCCAAAATTGCCTACCGGGAAGCCTGTGTTTCAGACATAAGGAAGTGGATGGTGGCAAATGTTTAACCTTTAAACTGAAAAAAACAGAGATGCTAGTTCTAGGTCCCAAGAAACAAAGAGATCTGCTGTTGGATCTGACAATAAATCTTGAAAGTTGTACAGTCTCAAAACAGTGAAGGACCAATAATATTTCAAGGACAACTTTATTCCATCTTCGTAACATTGCAGAAATGATGTGGTAGAATTACAACATTATGTTAATCACATTACTTTTATATTAGAATGTATTCCCATATTAGTACTTTCACAATGTCTGTCCTTCTGAGAGGAGTCTCTGAGGCTTAACGCTGACAGCTGATTTACGATGCCTTGGTGATAAAACCTAAAGACTGCAGTCCATTCCATGATTAGTGTCTGTGTGCCTGTCTGCCAGTACCAGGCATACCCTCCCTCCAGTTTATTTCTCCCACATGGCAGATGAATACTGGACTTCATAAATTAAGTGAAGGACCTGGTGTCCTATGTTGCATTAGTATTTTTGTACAAACAAGTAGAAAATGACCTAGAGACAGAACCTGGTGCAATGTAAATCTTGCTGCCTGTTGCATGAGAGCACAATCTACCTTTGTATAATTTCACAAATCTGTTGTTTGTTCCGTATTCAGGTGGATGTGTCTTAACTATAAAATGCTGTGGCTTAGTTCTGCTCAGTGATTACCTTAAGGGTGGTTACCGACCAACTCCATTACTGAAGTAATTAAAAAATAAAGTACAATTGTTTTGAAGAAATCTAAAAGTCTCTCTCCTTTACTAGAATAATTCCACGACACCATGGTTTTGTCACATCTAGATTATTCTACTGCAATGCTCTACTCTCCGGCCACCCGGATAAAACAGTAAAAAGACATCAGTTAGTGCTAAACACGGATGCTAGAATCTTGACTAGAACCAAAGAATTTGATCATATAACTCCTGTGCTAGCCACTACATTGGCTTCCTGTTAAGGCTAGGGCTGATTTCAAGGTTTACTGCTAACCTCAAATATTACATGAGATTTCTCCTACCTATCTCTCCGATTTTGTCCTGCCATACATACCTTCATAAGCGGCAGGCCTCCTTATTGTCCCTAGAATTTCTAAGCAAACAGCTGGAGGCAGGGCTTTCTCCTATAGAACTCAATTTTCATGGAATGGTCTGCCTATTCATGTGAGAGACAGAGTCGTTCTCAACCTTTAAGTCTTTACTGAAGACTCATCTCTTCAGTAGGTACTATGATTGAGTGCAGTCTGGCCCAGGGGTGCGAAGGTGAACGGCAAGGCACTGGAGCAACGAACCGCCCTTACTGTCTCTGTCTCTCCCCTCACTCCACTGGGATTCTCTGCCTCTGACCCTATTACGGGGGCTGAGTCACTAACTTACTAGTGCTCTTCCATGCCGTCCCTAGGAGTGGTGTGTCACTTGAGTTGGTTGAGTCACAGATGTGATCTTCCTGTCTGGTTTTGCGCCCCCTCGGGCTCGTGCAGTGGAGGAGATCTTTGTGGGTTATACTCAGCCTTGTCTCAGGGAAGGAAATTGGGGTCTGATGATATCCCACTAGTGGTGTGGGGGGAATGCTTTGGCACAGTGGGTGGGGGTTATATCCGGCCTGTTTGGCCCTGTCCGGGGGTATCATCGGATGGGGCCACAGTATCCCCTGACCCCACCACAGCCTCAGCCTCCAGTATCTATGCTGCAATAGTCTATGTGCCGGGGGGCTAGGGTCAGTCGGTTATATCTGGTGTAATTATCCTGTCTTATCTGGTGTCCTGTGTGAATTTAAGGTCTATGTCTCAGGACTACCTGGCCTGATTACTCCTGGCTGTCCCCAGTCCACCTGGTTGTCCTGCTGCTCCTGTTTCAACTGTTCTGCCTGCAGCTATGAAACCCTGACCTGTTCACCGAATGTGTTACCTTGTCCTCGACCTGCTGTTTTCAACTCTCTCTCCTTACTGCACCTGCTGTCTTGACCTCTGAATGCTCGGCTATGAAAAGCCAACTGATATTTACTACTGAGATACTGAGCTATTGCACCCTCTACAACCACTGTGATTATTATTTGACCCTGCTGGTCATCTATGAACGTTTGAACATCTTGAAGAACAATCAGGCCTCAATGGTCATAATCTCCACCCGGCACAGCCAGAAGAGGACTGGCCACCTCTCAGAGCCTGGTTCCTCTAGGTTTCTTCCTAGGTTCCTGCCTTCCTAGGCAGTTTTTCCTAGCAACCATGCTTCTACATCTGCATTGCTTGCTGTTTGAGGTTTTAGGCTGGGTTTCTGTACAGCACTTTGTGACATCTGCTGATGTAATAGGGGTTTATAAATACATTTGACTGATTGATCGGTGATACATCAAGATAGAGGCAAACTTACAGACATGCATATGATTTTTTGATGCCATTCACAATCATTGATCCATATTGACCATGGAAATCAAGATGTGTCGTCATGAATTATAAGAAACCTCTAGTGATAACAATGCAGAGAATTCCTGTTTAAACAACAGTCAGTAATACAACCCATAAAATCTATGGTAAAGCTATATCAACCACCAGGAAGTCAAACCCAAGATAGAAATTCTCTGGCCTCTGGATTGTCTAACAACTTCCCAGAAGTATACAGTACATTCAGAAAGTATTCAGACCCCGCAACTTTTTCCACATTTTGTTGCATTACAGCCGTATTCTAAAATTGATTAAATAGTCCCCCCCTTATCTAACAACACATAATACCCCATCATTACAAAGCAAAAAGAGTTTTAGATTTTTGTGCATTTCATATTTTTTTACTGAAATATGACATTTACATAAGTATTCAAACCCTTTGTGTTATTTCATAGTATTCATGTCTTCACTATTATTATACAATGTAGAGAATTGTAAAAATGAAGAAAAACCCTTGAATGAGTACGTGTGTCCAAACTTTTGACTGGTACTGTATATACTAGGCGGTGTCAGAGGAAAGCCCACATTTCTTTATTTTAAAGACTCCAGTCACCCAAGTCATAGACTGTTCTCTCTGCTACCGCAAGGCAAGCGGTACCGGAGCGCCAAGTCTAGCACCAAAAGGCTCCTTAACAGCTTCTACCCCGAAGCCATAAAACTGCTGAACAATTAATCAAATGGCCACCCGGACTATTTATATTGCCCCCCCCCCCCCCCCCCCTTTATTTTTACACTGCTGCTATTTGCTGTTTATTATCTATGCATAGTCACTTTACCCCGACCTACATGTACAAATTACCTCGACTAACCTGTACCCCCACACATTGACTCGGTACCGGTACCCCCTTTATATAGCCTCATTATTGTTATTTTATTGTGTTTCTTTTTATAAAATGTTTTACTTTAGTTTATTTAGTAAATATTTTCTTAACTCTAATTATTGAACTGCATTGTTGGTTAAGGGCTTGTAAGTAAGCATTTCACGGTAAGGTCTACACCTGTTGTATTCGGCGCATATGACAAATAAAATTTGATTTTGACAGAGTTATTCATGTAAACAGACCTGGGGAGAGTACCTCCAAATGTGTGTGTACGTGTCCAGGGGTCTCACCTTGTCGTTCCTCTCACACAGGAACTTGAGTCTCTGGGCTCTCTTGTGCATGAAGACTCCATCCAGATGTCCAGTCTCCACAGATCTGATCTCTATGGCTTTCTCCCCCCAGCCCATTATCTGGTTAGAACGGATATAGGCTACAGAGAGAAAGACAAAGGATAGGGCGGTGAGTCGGTGGGATGGCAACCGAGTTAACATGTTTAAATACATAATTTAAGGACCTATTGTGTGTGAGTGTGTCTGTGTCCACTTACCCACAGAAGTGGGCATCTCGCCCCACTGCAGCACCACATCCTTGGTGATGCGTCCGTAGGTGTTGACATAGACACCCTCGTCCTCGTAACACACCAGCAGCTCAATGCCATCTGTGTTGGGCAGGATGATGATGGCATGGGACTGGATACTGGTCTGGATCTACAGAGAGACAGACACAGAGAGAGAGAAAGAGAAGAAAGGATAAGAGAGAGAGCGAAAGAGGGGGGAGAGAGAGCAAAAGAGGGGGGAGAGAGAGCAAAAGAGGGGGGAGAGAGAGCAAAAGAGGGGGGAGAGAGAGCAAAAGAGGGGGGAGAGAGAGCAAAAGAGGGGGGAGAGAGAGCAAAAGAGCGGGGAGAGAGAGCAAAAGAGCGGGGAGAGAGAGCAAAAGAGCGGGGAGAGAGAGCAAAAGAGCGGGAGAGAGAGCAAAAGAGCGGGAGAGAGAAAAATTATTAATTCAATAATGAAGTTATCCTTGAAAGAAAAAAAAGGAGGAAGAGAAGGGGATGAGAGGTTCCATAGACATGAGTGTGTTTCTTACATGGGTGGGCAGGTAGATGTCGTAGACGGCCCCCGAGTCCACGTCCACAGCATGAAATCCGTTACTGGAGCCATAGATTACCTTTAACCTCTGACCCTCTTCTACCGTCAGGTCAACCAGCAGGGGCTTGTGCACCAGGTCACCAAACGACTGCAGGGGTCAACCAGGGAGCAAAGGTTATTCACATACAGTACAGTAGTGTGTGTGCATGTGTGTCGGGAAGTCATTTTATCATTGTCATGACAATTCACAATAGCTGCATGACTAATTGAATAGATGGAAGTGAATATGCATAAGCAGGGGCATCGAAGGTTTCACCTTGAAAGCCATGAACTTGTGGTAGGGCTTCGGTGCCCATGCATAGACCTCCACCGAGTTCTTCAGGGCCAAAACCAAAAACTTGATCCTCTCGTATTTCACTGGGGAATAAACCAGTGGGGACACATGAGGATGTTGCCATAAGGAGGCACCAACTAACAGGGTCAATTCAGAGCATCCTCAAGACGTTTAATGACACAGTAGCCTTATTGTTTTTAAGTTCTCTGCCCCAGATACTATATGTAGTAGGAAATCAAATTCTACCAAAATGCTATTAGCTGACATATATTACAGTCTACTCAGAGATGTGACAGTGCAGAATTGGGACATTGTGTTTGCTGCGTAGACAGAGGGTATTTCGTACGCTGCTGTAGATTTCATTACCAAACTCTGGACTCTTCCAACATGTTTCAGTCATGTCATGAAGTGCTGACTTATAAAACAGTGGTTCCTAAACATGTGTGCAGACTCATTTGACCATGACATAAATTTCTATGCAAAAACTGTCCTCAATTTTCTCCGCAAAAATGAACTTCCCATCCTTTCAATTCCACTGGCCAGATGCATGCTGGAGATGGGACATACCAACTTTGTAGTGAACAGCACCCTCCAGGTCTCCCACAGTGACCCAGCCCTGCTTCTTCTCCACCTCAGGGTCGTTGTGCAGGATCTTGTTCCTCAACCAGGACAGATAGTACACACGCAACTTGTTCTTCTTGCCTTCACAGGACAGGGTCAGACAAGCGGGAGAGGTCAAGAGTCAGGGTACCTACGATATATAATCCATATGTAATGGCACAGGGGGTGAAGTTTCCCCTAGGTACAGATCTAGGATCAGCTTCCCCTCCACCAATCCTAAACTTAACCATTAGTGGGGAAAATCCCAAACTGACCTAAGATCAGCATGTAGGGGCAACTTCACCCTACTCCTATGTAATGGGTGGAGGAAGCGTCTTTATTGTACACACCGATTTCAATGAATAAAGGTATTATTGGAGTTTTTACTATGTATTTAATTATTGGTATTATATTAGACATCATTATCAATACTAGTACAGAGGATATGCTGAGTCAGTGACAGGGTCTGTATTGTTGTAGAACCTGTACTGAATATTTGACAACACGTTGCAACATAACGGAATATTGTGTTTGTAAATTTAGGTCAAGGTCGAGGTCAAATTGAAAGACAACATTTTCTTTAAACTGACCAAGAAGTCGGCACACACACACACAACTTTTATATTCATCTACCGAGAATGATAGAGTACAATGACATGAAGAATAAAAAATATGCTAAAAACTGAAGAAGCAACATCAAATTGTCTCAACGTCTCTTTTGAGTATGGACCCTTTCTTCATTCATTGCAAAATGACATCAAAATGACAGATGACACTGTATCTATGTGTGTTTCCGTGCTTCCACCATGGAAACCTTTGCATGTGTGTCAGTGGACATGCAATACAAATATATGATGTCGCACACTCTAACTAGCCATTTACTCGATTTCCTCTGGCTGAATGTCTGTTGGGTGACACCAGAGTACCCAGTGCTGGTTGTTACAGTGAATGGATGACGTGACCACAGCACAGGAAAGAGAAGCAGGAACCTACAGTGAGCCACCGCCCGACACCTTTGCACGAACGGTCTCATCAGAGAGATCACCTAGACATCTTAAAAGTGTGTGTGTGTGTGTGTATGTGTTGTGATAGAAAAATTATGTATTCACCTTATTTGTTGGATATGTAACAATTATTTACTTAACAAAACAGTAAGATATTTCTGTCCTGCTAATGCTGTGTTTTATGGTCTCCACTCTAGCACCTTGCAGCTAGTCTGGCTGTTGAGGACATGGGTTTTACTAGAGAAAGCTTGAAGCTGACAATTGATTGATGTTGGTGATAAAAGCTGGCATTCCATTGACAAGAAATGGTGTGTGTGACACGAGATAGAGATAGCCTGGAAGAGTTCAGAACAATCCCTCATTGTCCATTCTTCCTGGCATCTGGGAAACAAAGCCAGGTTGGGGGTAAAACACCATCCTGTGTAGATAACCAAGGTGGCTTATGGGAGATGGAACCATTGTGACTAAGCATTTTTAGGTCCTATATAATATAATTATTTTAATTTTCAGTTAGGCTCTCAGCCTAACAGTCAGAACAAGACTGTTGGGCTGACGTTTTCATTATTGCAATAATTAATCGATATTAAATAAAGATGATTGTTTGAAGAAATGATCAAGTCTCTCTCAGTACTGAATTTCACACGACAGTGTTTGCATGTCTGTGTTTTCCCATGTACAGTTGAAGTCGGAAGTTTACATACACCTTAGCCAAATACATTTAAACTCAGTTTTTCACAATTCCTGACATTTAATCCTAGTAAATATTCCCTGTCTTAGGTCAGTTAGGATCATCACTTTATTTTAAGAATGTGAAATGTCAGAATAATAGTAGAGAGAATGATATATTTAAGCTTTTATTTCTTTCATCACATTCCCAGTGGGTCAGAAGTTTACATACACTCAATTAGTATTTGGTAGCATTGCCTTTAAATTGTTTAACTTGGGTCAAACGTTTCGGGTAGCCTTCCACAAGCTTCCCACAATAAGTTGGGTGAATTTTGGCCCATTCCTCCTGACAGAGCTGGTGTAACTGAGTCAAGTTTGTAGGCTTCCTTGCTCGCACACACTTTTTCACTTCTGCCCACAAAAGTTTTACAGGTTGAGGTCAGTGGCTTTGACCACTCCAATACCTTGACTTTGTTGTCCTTAAGCTATTTTGCCACAACTTTGGAAGTATGCTTGGGATCAATGTCCATTTGGAAGACCCATTTGCGACCAAGCTTTAACTTCCTGACTGATGTCTTGAGATGTTGCTTCAATATATCCATATCATTTTCCTCCCTCATGATGTCATCTATTTTGTGAAGTGCACCAGTCCCTCCTGCAGCAAAGCACCCCCACAACATGATGCAAACCGTAGTCTGGCTTTTTTATGGCAGTTTTGGATCAGTGGCTTCTTCCATGCTGAGCGGCCTTTCAGGTTATGTCAATATAGAACTTGTTTTACAGTGGATATAGATACTTTTGTACCCATTTCCTGCAGCATCTTCACAAGGCCCTTTGCTGTTGTTCTGGGATTGATTTGCACTTTTCGCACCAAAGTACGTTCATCTCTAGGAGACAGAATGCGTCTCCTTCCTGAGCGGTATGACGGCTGCATGGACCCTTGGTGTTTATACTTGCGTACTATTGTTTGTACAGATGAACATGGTACCTTCAGGTGTTTGAAAATTGCTCCCAAGGATGAACCAGACTTGTGGAGGTCTACACATTTTTTCTGAGGTCTTGGCTGATGTCTTTTGATTTTCCCATGATGCTAAGCAAAGAGGCACTGCGTTTGAAGGTAGGCCTTGAAATACATCCACAGGTAAACCTCCAATTGACTCAAATGATGTCAATTAGTCTATCAGAAGCTTCTAAAGCCATAACATAATTTTCTGGAATTTTCCAAGCCGTTTAAGGGCACAGTCAACTTAGTGTATGTAGACTTCTGACCTACTGGAATTGTGATACAGTGAATTATAAGTTAAATAATCTGTCTGTAAACAATTGTTGGAAAGATTAGTTGTGTCATGCACAAAGTAGATGTCCTAAGCGACTTGCCAAAACTATAGTTTGTTAACAAGAAATTTGTGGAGTGGTTGAAATACTAGTTAATGACTCCAACCTAAGGGTATGTAAACTTCCGACTTCAACTGTATGTGTAATAACTGTGCATGTATAGTGTGTGTAGTAACTATATGTATAGCGTGTACAAACCTGATATAGTAACCAGGACGTTGAGTCCCTCTAGGACATCCATTTGTTGGAAGCGGCGTCGGCTGATGAGGGGATACACCTTCCCCTGACCGCTACGATCCAGCAGCATCAGGCCACTCTCTGTCCCCACCAGCAGGTTCACTCCTACAAACACTTTGGCATTTAGTTTGCTGCCACCTGTGGCGAAGACTGATATGACTGAGATAACTACATAGCAGAGATAATTGTGACAACTCACCCCAGAGCGCAGCACACAGGATCTCAGAGTTGAACCTCTTCTTGTACTTGCGGATCTCTGGGGTGTCGCTCTGCGGCCGTGTGTTGACAGGGTTCACATTGACCACGGAGCCTTTACGTGACGGGTCCGCCCTCAGTGCCTCCGCCAGCCTGGCATCGTTCCCAAAAGCTGCGGAGGACAAGGAAGGGATTGAGTGTAAATACAAGCAGATTATGTTTTACTATCATATAGATTCAGTTATATTTAGTATACATTTATATAACTTTTGTCAGTTATAAACAGGTGTTCTCTGGTGTTGCCTCAGAATCTAACACCAGGTTGATTGACACTGGAGGGAACCACTCAGATACTACTGAAGGGGACTTGACATCCAATAAGGGGGCTGGGAGAACGGGTTTACCCAGGTTGTTGAGAGCGGCGCCGGATGTAGAGACCTGGAGGAGGCGTGGATCGATAAAAGGAGTGAAGGAGGAGGAGGACTTGTGTTTCTGCATTGTGTTGCTGACAGAATGACTCTAGAGGAACAGGAGAATAGAACAACAATGAGGATACATAGAATCACACGTATTTCTACCATTATGACATTGACTTACCTGCCAACTCATAGACCAAGACAACAATGACAGCAGTGTGTGCAATATGAAATATACAGTGCCTTCGGAAAGTATTCAGACTCCTTGACTTTTTCCACATTTTGTTATGTTACAGCCTTATTCTAAAATGTATTAAATGTTTTTTCCCCTCATTAAATCTACACACAATACCCCATCATGGTAAAGCAAAAACAGGTTTTTAGAAGTGTTAGCAAATGTATTAAAAAAACCTTTGGCAGCGATTGTGTCTTGTGTCTTCTTGGGTATGACGCTACAAGCTTGGCACACCTGTATTTGGGGAGTTTCTCCCATTCTTCTTTGCAGATCCTCTCAAGCTCTCAGGTTGGATGAGGAGCGTTGCTGCACACCTATTTTCAGGTCTCTCCAGAGATGTTTGATCGGGTTCAAGTCCGGGCTCTGGCTGGGCCACTCAAGGACATTCAGACACTTGTCCCGAAGCCACTCCTGTGTTGTCTTGGCTGTGTGCTTAGGGTCGTTGTCCTGTTGGAAGAAGAACCTTCGTCCCAGTCTGAGGTCCTGAGCGCTCTGGAGCAGGTTTTCATCAAGGATCTCTGTACTTTGCTCCGTTCATCTTTGCCTCAATCCTGACTAGCTTCCCAGTCCCTGATGCTGAAAAACATCCCCACAGCATGATGCTGCCACCACCATGCTTCACCGTAGGGATGGTGCCAGGTTTCCTCCAGATGTGACGCTTGGCATTCAGGCCAAAAAGTTCAATCTTGTTTTCATCAAACCAGAGAATCTTGTTTCTCATGGTCTGAGAGTCATTAGGTGCCTTTTGACAAACTCCAAGTGGGCTGTCATGTGCATTTTACTGAGGAGTGGCTTCTGCCTAACCTCTCTACCATAAAGGCTTGATTGGTGGAGTGCTGCAGAGATGGTTGTCATTTTGGAAGGTTCTCCCATCTCCACAGAGGAACTCTAAAGCCCTGTCAGAGTTGTTGGTCACCTCCCTGACAAAGGCCCTTCTCCCCCGATTGCTCAGTTTGGCCGGACAGCCAGCTCTAGGCCAGCTCTAAGAAGAGTCTTGGTACCTCTTCCATTTAAGAATGTTGGAGGCCACTGTATTCTTGGGGTCCTTCAATGCTGGAGACATTTTTTGGTACCCTTCCCCAGATCTGTGCCTTGACTCAATCCTGTTTCGGGGCTCTACGGACAATTCCTTTGACCGTATGGCTTGGTTTTTGTTCTGACATGCACGGTCAACTGTGGGACCTTATATAGACAGGTGTGTGCCTTTCCAAATCATGTCCAATCAATTGAATTTACCACAGACGGAGTCGAATCAAGTTGTAGAAACATCTAAAGAATGATCAATGGAAACAGGATGCACCTGAGCTCAATTTTGCATCTCATAGCAAAGGGGCTGAATACT